>NW_028327173.1:150477305-150780335 GCF_987537825.1 Furipterus horrens
AATTAAAAGAAGTAACACTTAGGGAAAGTAAGGATTTAACTTTAACTGACATTATGACTCAAAGTATTAATATGGTATCTCTCTTGGGTTTCTTGTTGCAATTAGGCACAGCAACTCCCATTGGTTAGTTACCAAAAGGCTTTTGGTGTAAAAGCTTGGAAGGTTTTTAGAAAGCCTTTGATTAAAAATAAATAAAAAGTAGGTTCTTGGTTCTTGCTCTATGTTCTATGTTGGAGAATAAACCCTTTGCTCCAAAGGATCCCAAACAGATCACTATAAGTCTGTAGCTATTAGAGCTTTATCTTACAAATTCTGTAATTTGCTTCCCACATACCTCTTTCTCTTTGGTTTGTCTGGATACACCTTGGGGATAGAGCTTCCCTCTTAGTGATATGGCACTCCCAAAACTCTATTCTCTCACAGGCCATTCCTTGTCCCTGCCCCTATCCCTGAGGGAACAACCTCAAGGTTTTGAGATTAAATGAGTTTTTCTTCCTGAGATGACATTATTTTATGACTCTCTTCAGTTATGTCCCCTCCTAAGTCCTGGAGAAACCTATTCCTGTATAGCACAGAGAAAGATCATTCTCTCATGATCCCAAAGATGTCACCAGCAACAAACATTTTATTCTAGTAGACATATGATCACAGAGAAAGCCCAGAAATTATTTTTCCTCACTCATACATCTCTAGAATTTACTGATGAAAACTGAAGCATCTGTGCTCTTTATCACCAGTTCCTGGTTGGAAACCTATCAGGTTTGGGAAACCCAAACATGATCTCCTCAACTCCTTTTGCAGAAGGGCAGTATCAAAAGATCAGTCCTTTTTCTAGTAGCCTAAAGACTCCTGGAGTCATAAGGGATATTATGGAAGCCCTTGACTGGGTCCTACATTCTCAGACCAGTTATAGTAAAGGGGAAATGTTGTGAGTGACAGAATTGGGTACACATTTTTCCAAAACTGAGCAACACCTATGCAGAGATAGTCAATTGATAGGTTTCCAGGCAGCATCTAGCCTTGTGCTTCCATTGGATGTCTCAGTCCCTGATCTCTTCCTGTTTCTCCACACAGATACAGATCTGTCTAGTGTAGCTCTCCACTCACCTCTGTTTTCCCTCATGAATCGGGAGTCTGGCTTTAACCTGACATTTCAGTATCAGGGAATGATTCTGTCTCTGGGAAAACTTGAGTCTTCATAGCCTACTTTGGACTACCAGAAAAGTGACCAGCCTTGGGGAGACTGTAGAAGAGTAAGCAATACTGCTACCTTGTGGAAGACAATGGTTATACACTGTGGCAGTGTATAACTTTTTATTTTTAAAAAGTAACATTTGATAGTGCAGATTGGAATGGGATCAGAGATTTCCTTTTCACATTTTATCTTTGTGCATTGTTTGAATTGTTGTCATTTTCATAAATGAATCTTAATTTACAAGTTTAGCCCTATAGCAAATAAAGTAGATTTCAAAGAGGAAAAATTATTTAGGCTATTTTAAAATATCCTATTGCTTACGTTGTCTTATTACTTACAAAGTTTATCCCCCCTCCACCTCTAATTAGCTGTGTAAACTTAATCATTTGAATCTGTTTCTATATTACTAAAATGTGGGAGTTCAATTTAACTACACAAATTTTAATTATTGCTGTAGTATCTTTCCTTTATAATTTTACCAGCCTTCCATTCAGCAACATTTCAGGCAGTTCTGAGTGATGAGTGTTCTGTAGTTTAGTTACAATTTTGATGTGGTTGTGAAAGAGCGTGAGTACTAAGTTTATCTACATTCCCAACTTCACTGGAAGTATCTATCTTGAAAATTTTTTAAATACTCTTTTAAAAAGTGTCTGATACAACCAACTGGTGATTACCAGAGGGAAAGAAGGAAAGGGGGACTAGTAGAGGGTAAACGGGGGATAAATGGTGATGGAAGGAGACTTGACTTAGGGTGGTGAACATATAATACAATATACAGATAAAATATTATAAGAACTGTACACCTGAAACATACAAATAAAAATAAAATATAAAGGGTATGACAGAAGGTGGTGGTGTAGGTAAATGTGGTACTTGCATCCTCCCACAGCCATGTTAAAAATACAATGAAACTACAGAACAACCATCATTCAGAACTGAAATTTAGCTGAATGGAAGTCCCACAACAAGGGATTTAAAGCAGAAGCCAAATTGAGACTGTTAGGAGGGGAGAGGTGTGAAACAGGCTGGTCCCACACCCTTGTGTGGCAGAAAAAATTCAGAAGGGATATCTCAGCTGTAGAGGTTCCCCCCTGAGAAGCAAGGGGTCCCCCACAGCAGGGCCAATAGTCCAGGGTTCCAGTGCCCAGGAGAAAAATCCCCATAACTTCTGGCTGTAAAAACCAGTGAGAATTGAGGCTGAGTGAGATGGAGGGCTTCTGGAATCCCAGGCAGTTCCTCTTAAAGGGCCAAAGCACAGATTTACTCGGACTTACTCCCTCTGAGGCGCCTCTCTGATCCCCACGCACCCAGTGGGGCAGGCGAGCCATGGCGAGACGGTAGCTGTCCAGTGAGGTGCGATGACCTCTCCCACCGTCAGAGGAGACCCCTGGCGCTCGTTTCCTTCGCCAATCGGATGAGCTTATAACCGGTATCTGTCTCCTCCCGTGTTGAGTCGACATCTTGCGATGACGCTGGAGTGTCCTCTCAAGTGAAACTGAAGCTACAGAGCCTGGGCAGGGTGATATGGAGGGTCTGCTGTTGCCCATGCAGCAGACCCCCCCTCTCTTCGCAGCTGAAGGGTCCAAGGGAAAGACAAAGTCAATACAGCTTGGCTTCAGGTGCGCCGCAGGAGTTGCCGGTGTTGACTACAATGTCAAACCGCCTTAGGGACTCCGGCTCCGGATTTTCTGTCGGGGTTTACTCCCTTAGCCTTTCCCCTGAAGAGGTATGCCGCAAGGCAGCGGAGGTTTTTTGGGGTCAGAGTTTTCCTTCTCTGATTTTAGAGATGTCCTTCCTCTTTCCTCCTTTACAGTCTTGAGGGCAGCATTTACAGGCTAAAATAGAAAACTGGCAGTGTAACCTTCTAAGCAGATACTACCAATACCCTGCTTGGGTATACTCACCCAACAATAAACATCTCTTAAATGTCCTCCAAGTGCCATGCCTCGAATTAGTAAATGGCAGTGCAATGGCAGCCAAACATTTGGATCAGTTTCACTAAGTAAACCACCAACACAAGTAGGTTTTTAAAACAATAGAATAGTGTCTCATTTTATTAAAAATAATAACTATTTTTAAGCAACTTACCAGCAACACTGAATAAAAACCTGGCTGTGTTTCCCACTGTTTCAACTGCTCCTCAGCTGGCTTTAACACAGTGGCGTCGGTTGGTCCCGCGCCCCACGCTTGCAAGTCCACGCGCCACCGCCCACTGATGCCGAAAGCGGCTTCTAGGAACGCGCCATGTTCTGACTCGCAGCTCTAAACGATGCGGACGCTAGAATATCGCGTCACAGACATCCACAGCAATGGGTGCGTGGGGATCAGAGAGGCGCCTCTCGAAAAGTGGGCCACAAAACACCCGCATCAGTTAATTCCAAGCAAACAACAAGAAAGAAGCCTCCGGCTCTTCGCCTCGCTAGCTGGAACATCAGGACCATGTGCCCCGGACTTACTGCAGACCTTCCGTGGATCAAGGGTGCCAGGAAAACCGCTGTCATCGATAGGGAACTGGCACGACTAAACATCGACATTGCGGCTCTACAGGAGACCCGGTTGGCCGACAACGGAACTATCAGAGAAACCAACTACACCTTCTACTGGCAAGGGAAGTCTCCGGACCAACCAAGACAGCACGGTGTTGGGTTCGCTGTGAAGAACACGCTTGTTAACTCCATAGAGCCACCCACAGGAGGCACAGAGAGATTACTTACCCTCCGATTGTCAACAACTTTCGGCCCAGTCAGCATTCTTAGCGCGTATGCCCCAACCCTCTGCGCCACCACCGAAGAGAAAGAACAGTTCTACCATGCACTGGACGAAGCGTTATCCAAGATTCCCAGAAGTAACGCTCTCTATCTCCTTGGAGACTTCAACGCAAGAGTAGGAGCCGACCACATGGCCTGGCCCACCTGCCTCGGAAACTTTGGGAGAGGAAAGATCAATGAGAATGGTCAGCGACTGCTTGAGCTTTTGTGTCACCACGGCCTGTGCGTGACAAACACATTCTTCAAGTGCAAAGAGATCCACCAGGTGTCATGGAGGCACCCCCGCTCCCGTCATTGGCACCAGCTTGACCTCGTCATCACCAGAAGAACGGATATTGGCAGCACCCTCCTCACCCGCAGCTACCACAGTGCAGACTGCGACACGGACCATGCCCTCGTGGTAAGCAAGGTGCGCATAATGCCGAAGAGGTTGCACCACTCCAAGATGAAGGGTCGCCCACGCATCAACACCAGTTGTGCCAGCAACCCAGTTAAGACCCAGCAATTCATCAACAAGATGGAAGATGCACTCGGCGAGGGAGTGGCGGCAGATGACATTATCGAATCCAATTGGCCACGTCTCCGCGATGCCATATACAACTCCGCCATTATTGCTTACGGGAAGAAAGAGCGGAAGAACGCTGACTGGTACGAGGCTCACTGGGAAGAAATGGAACCCGTGATCGAGGCTAAGAGGAGGGCCCTGCTGGCTTACAAGGTCACGCCCACTCCCAATACACTTCAAGCTCTACGGGCTGCCAGGAACAAAGTCCAGAAGACCGCCCGCCACTGTGCCAACACCTATTGGCTAAACCTGTGCAGAAGCATTCAGGAAGCCGCCGATATAGGCAATGCACGAGGAATGTATGAGGGTATCAAGAAGGCAACAGGCCCAATCCCCTCCAAGATCGCCCCCCTTAAGTCCAAGACAGGTGAGGTCATCACTGACCAGGAACAGCAAATGCGGCGGTGGACCGAGCACTACCTCGAGCTGTACGCAACGAGGAACACCGTAACAGACACTGCTCTTAACGCCATCCCAGACCTACCAGTCATGGAGGAGCTAGACACCCCACCTACTGCGGCAGAGCTCGGCAAAGCCATCGACCGCCTCGCTTGCGGGAAAGCACCAGGAAGCGACGGAATCCCTCCAGAAATCCTAAAGAGCGGGAAACCAGTCCTGCTACAGCCGCTCCACCATCTACTCTGTCTCTGCTGGAAGGAGGGTTACATCCCCCAGGATATGAGAGACGCCAACATTATCACCATGTACAAGAACAAAGGAGACCGCAGCGACTGCAACAACTACCGGGGCATCTCTCTCCTCAGCGTCGTCGGCAAAGTATTCGCCCGGGTCGCTCTTGCCCGCCTGCAGACCCTTGCTTCCCGCGTCTACCCAGAGTCCCAGTGTGGCTTCAGAGCTGGCCGCTCAACAGTGGACATGATCTTCTCCCTACGCCAGCTGCAGGAGAAGTGTCACGAGCAGCATAAACCACTCTACCTCGCCTTTATTGACCTCACGAAGGCGTTTGATCTGGTCAGTCGAAGCGGACTCTTCAGCTTGCTACGGAAGATTGGCTGTCCACCACATCTGCTTGCTGTGGTCATGTCCTTTCACGACAACATGCACAGCACGGTGTCCTACAACGGCGCAACCTCTGAGGCCTTCCCAGTCAGCAGCGGAGTAAAGCAGGGCTGCGTCCTCGCGCCTACGCTGTTCGGAATCTTCTTCTCCATGCTCCTCCAATACGCCTTTAAGGACTGCAGCGAGGGTGTCTTCATTCACACCAGATCCGATGGCAAGCTCTACAACCTGGCCCGTCTACGAGCCAAGACCAAAGTCAAAGAGGTGCTCATCCGTGAGATGCTCTTCGCCGACGACGCAGCTTTGACATCACACTCCGAAGAGGGACTCCAACAGCTAGTCACTTGCCTTTCCCATGCATGCAAGGAGTTCGGACTAGCCATCAGCCTGACGAAGACGAATGTTATGGCTCAAGGCACGGGGACTCCCCCATGCATCACCATCGACGGATACACCCTGGAGGTTGTCAACGACTTCACTTACCTCGGGTCCACCATCTCGAGCTCTCTGTCAGTCGACTTGGAGGTCAACCGGAGAATCGCCAGGGCAGCCACAGTTATGGCCAGACTGAACCGGCGAGCGTGGAACAATTCCAGCCTCACTGAGAAAACCAGACTGCGCATCTACCAAGCCTGCGTACTCAGCACTCTCCTCTATGGCAGCGAGACGTGGACCACCTACGCAAGGCACGAAAGGAAACTCAACAGCTTCCACATGAGGTGCCTGCGACGCGTCCTGCATGTCGCCTGGCAGGATAAGGTCCCCAACACCGAGGTGCTGAAGCGAGCCAATATGTGCAGTTTGCATGCAGTTCTTAGCGAGAGACGCCTCAGGTGGCTCGGCCATGTCAAAAGAATGGATGCAGGCCGTATCCCCAAAGACCTCCTCTACGGCGAGCTAGCAGAAGGCAAGAGGATGACAGGGCGCCCAAAACTGCGGTTCAAAGACATCTGCAAAAAGGACATGACACAATGCTCCATCAATCTCAACACATGGGAAGTACAAGCAGACGACCGCCTAGCCTGGAGGCTCGCGGTCAGGCAAGGTACGTCACGCGCGGAGGCTGCGCGCAACGAGGAGGCGGTCCAGAAAAGATCGAGGCGGAAGCAGCGTCAGCAGCAGCAACAACAGCCATCTGCCTTCACCTGTAACATGTGTGGCAGGGATTGTCACTCCCGAATCGGACTGCACAGTCATTCTCGGCGGTGCAGATAGACTCTCAAGAAGCTACGCCATCGTCTCTCGAGACGGACGGCTGCCGACGACGACGACTCCCTCTGAAGTCTAGCACTGGGGCAGCAGCTTGAAGGGCACCAGGACATACAAAGAGGAAGTGAAGTGCCTGATATCAAGGAAAGGCCTGAAGGGGCAGCTTTCTCCTAGACAGAAGTGCTGGTGGAGGACATTGTTTCTTTTCTGAGCTCTTCCCCAACAGAGCCGGCAGGTACCGTATATGAGTCTCCATCAACCTGGCTGTCACTATTTGCTCCAGCCAAGTGATTCCCTGAGATTCCACCCTATCAACCTGTGGGCTCACCCAAGCTGTTTCCAGTGGCTTTTCCAAACAAATGGCTTGTCTTGACTCATGCTTCAGGCTTTTCTAAAATCTCTGAAACAAGCAGTATGTAGTCTAAGCGAGCCCTGGAACTCTCACTAAGTGGCCCCAGGCCTGGCACTGGCAGTAGCTGGCATTGGTTCACAGCGTGGCCTCTCCTGGGCACCTCCAAGCTCAGTACAAGTAGCAGCCATCTGTATATTGCTTTGTAGCTCATTCTGGGTGACCCTGATCCAAAAATAGGCAGCAGCTGATCTTGGCCAGCACCTCCGAGGAGGCCCCAGAGTCATTGCACCTGGTGGAAAACTTTAGATCACATCAGAGCACCACCCAACGACCTCCACAAGCAACACACTTAAGGGGCAAACTCAGTGGGCCCAGAATCCCACTGAAGTAAGTCCTGCTCCGTGGGGGAGGTCACTGCACAAATGATCCTCACAGTGGTTGCAGCCAGTCCTTGCAATCAGTCCACCTGGGGTAAATCCCTCTCATTGAGGTGCCAACAGTAATCAAGGTTCAACTTCAAAAAGAGGGGCATACCTGAAGTGCCCAGCTCTGGTGAATGTAAAGTTTGTGCCACTGGATCCTATAAGACACCTACTACATAGGCCACTCTACCAGGTCCAGGAGATGTAGTAGCTCTACCTAATACATGGAAACAAACAGGGAAGCTTCCAAAATTAGGAGGCAATGAAACACGTCCCAAATTCAAGAACAGAACAAAACTCCAGAAAAAAGAACTAAACAAAATGTAGACAAGCAATTTATGAGATGAAGAGTTCAAAATACTGGTTATAAGGATGCTCAATAAACTTAATGAGAACTTCAACAGCATGATAAAAGACCAGTCAGAAATGAAGGATATGTTAACTGAAATTAAGAATAATTTACAGGAAATCAACAATACAGTAAATGAGTGGAGAATCAAAAGAGGGATTTAGAGAATAAGAGAGCAGAAAACACCCAATTAGAATAGCAAAAGAAAAAACAATTTAAAAAAAAGTGAAGAGCGTGAATGAGCCTCTGGGAAAACTTCAAGCATTCCAACATTTTCATCATGGGAGTGCCAAGAGACTAGGGGGACCAATAAATTGAAAACCTACATTAAAAAAATAATTAAGGGGCTCTGACTGCTGTGGCTCAGTTGTTTGGGCATCGCCCCACAAAGTGTAAAGTTCATCTGTTCAAATTCTAGTCAGGGAATAGGCCTGGTTGCAGGTTTGGTCCCTGACCAGGGAGCCTGTGAGAGGCAACCGGTCAGCGTTTCTCTCCTTCTCTTCCTCCCTCCTTTCTCCTCTCTCTAAAAATAAATAAATAAAATCTTTTAAAAATAATGAAGGGCTCTGGCCAGGTAGCTCAGTTGGTTAGAGTGCCATCCCAATACACCAAGGTTGTGGATTGGATCTCCAGTCAAGACACGTAAAAGAAGCAACCAATGAGTACATGAATACGTGGAACAACAAATCAATGTTTCTCTCTCTAAAATCAATTTTTAAAAATGATGGAAAACTTCCCTAACCTGATGAAGAAAATAGACACACAAGTCTAGAAAGCACATAGAGTCCCAAAAATGATGAACACTAAGATACATTATAATAAAAATGCAAATTGTTAAAGACAAAGAGAGAACCTTAAAAGAAGCAAGATTGATGCAATTAGTACCTACAAGAGACCTCCCATAAGACAGCTGATTTTTCAACAGAACTGTTGCAGGCCAGAAGGGGTTGGCACAAAATATTCAAAGTGATGAAAAGCAAGAACGTACAACCAAGATTACTCTAACTAGCAAAGCTATCATTTAGATAGAAGGACATATAAAGAGCTTTCCAGACGAGAAAAAGCTAAAGGAGTTCATCACCACCAAACCAATATTACATGAATTGTTAAAGGATCTTTAAGATGAAGAAGAAAAGGGAAAAAAATTTAAAAATATAAACACTAGCTCCATCTGGGTAGTTCAGTTGGTTAGAGCATTGTCCTGATGAACAAAGGTTGTGGGCGCATACAAGAATCAATCAATGAATGCATAAATATATAGAAAAACAAATCTCTCCCTCTCTCTACCCACCTCTCTAAAATCAATGAATTTTTTAAAATATGAACAATAAGATGGCAATAAATACATATCTGTCAACAATTGAATTAAGAAACAAAATTAATGAACAAGCAGAACAGAAACATACTCAGATACAGAGAACATCTTGATGATTGGGGGTTGGGTGGAAATGGTGAGGGGGTTAAGAAGTACAAATTGGTAGTAACAGAATAGTGATGGGGATGTAAAGTACAGCGTAGGGAATATAGTGAATAATATTCTAATAACTATAATGGTGTCAGATGGGTACTAAATTTATTGGGATGATTATTTAGCAAGTTATATAATATCCAATTACTGGGGTGTACCTCTGAAACTAATTTAATATTGTATGTTAACTGTAATTGAAAAATAAAAATAATTTAAAAATTTTTTCACAATGCCCTGATTAGTGTGGCTTAGTTGGTTGGGCATCATCTTGCAAAGCAAAAGGTAACTGGTTCAATTCCTAGTCAGGTCACATGCCTGGGTTGCAGGTTTGATCCTTGGTTGGAGCATGTATGAGAGGCCACTGATGTTTCTCTCACACATTGATGTTTATCTCACATGTTGATATTTATCTTCCTCTCTTGCCCTCCCTTTCCCCTCCTCTAAAAATAAATAGATAAACAAAATTTAAAGGAAAAGAAAAGATTCACAATAACCAGCAGTGTAGGATGGAAATTTAAAATAAAATAATAGTTTTTCATAAAGTAACAAAAAAGAAAGAAAGAAGGAAATGACATGGTGTTTTTTTTTTAATTTATTGATTTTTAGAAGGGGAAGAGAAACATTGGTTTGTTGTTTCACTTATTTATATATTCATTGGTTGATTTTTGTATTGCCCTGACCAGAAATTGAACCTACATCCTTAGCATATTGGGAGGATGCTCTAACATACTGAGATATCCAGCCAGGGCAACATTGTGTTTTAAGATGCTAAGTTTTGGGTTTGTTATATAAAAATAGACAGTGAGAATATGAAATATTTGAATAACATGGGTTATAGGAGAAGAGGAAAAGGGAAGGAGAACTCATTAAAGAGAGAATTAAAGGAAATTTTCTTTATCAGAAGGATAGCAGATTTTAGACGCAAAGGACCCATTAAGTGCCCACTATGATGAGTGAAAATAGAGACACAACACATGTTGGGAAATTTATGACTACTACAGATGATGAGAGGCTCTTAAAAATTAGAGAAAATGATCAGTTTGTATTCAGATGACCAAGAATCAGAATGGCATCTGTTTTTGCCAAACTATCACTAGAAGCCACAAGAAAATTGAGCAGTGTCTTCAAAATTCTGAAGGAAAATAATATCCAATCTAAAATTCTACGTCCATTTAAATTATTCCTTAATTATGAGAGTAGATAAAAGATATTTTCAAACATGCTAGGTCTCAAAAAATTTTTTTTCACCTCCATGAACCAGCACAGAAGAGAGGCAAAGGTAATGACTTTATGTGATCCCATGATGTTAGCTGGGTACCAGGTCTAAAGAGCAACCAGTCCATATTTTTGATGGTCACAGTGCTCTGAAAGAGAGGAATCCAGGAACATAAATGAAATTCTGAAATTCTTAAAACACACAATGTCGTTGCATATATTAAAAAGAGATTTAAAATTTAGGGAAGTTGGGTTTAAATTAGTTCTCAGTAGAAAATACTGAGGCTAGCCCTGGCCAGGTAGCTCAGTCGATTAGAGCACTGTCCGGATATATGAAGGTTGCAGGTTCAATTCGATGATCAGGGCACATCAAGAATCAACAAGTGGCTTGGAGAATTGAGTGCCGTCTTGCAAACCAAAGGGTTGGTGGTTTGATTCCCAGTCAGGGCACAGGCTTGGATTGCGGGCCAGGTCCCCGGTTGTGGGTGCGTGTGAGAGGCAACCGCACATGGATGTTTCTCTCCCTCTCTTTCTCCCTCCCTTCCCCTCTCTCTAAAAATAAAATTTTAAAAATATTTTTAAAAAGAACCAATGAATGTATCAATAAGTGGAAGAACAAAAAATCGATGTTCTCTCTCTCTCTCCGAAAATCAATAAAATTTTTTTTAAAAGAAAAGAAAATATTGAGGCTAAATCACTGAAAGAAAAGAAATGGGGAAATGCAGAGAAGAGCACAAAAGGCTCTCCTGTAAATAGAGTCTGTAAAGGGATGGAGTGAATGGTGTGAAAGAAGCATTTGGAAGGATAATCACTGAGAATTTCCCCAAACTGTTGAAAGACATCAAGTCTCCTATTCAAGCACTATAAACTCCAAGCAGGAAAAATAAAAACCAAATCTCATTTAGGTGCAATATAATAAAAAATACTAAAAATCAAATAAAGAGAAAAATTTCACAAGTATTTGGAGCTAAAAATACAAAAGACTATTTTCAAAGGAGCAAGAAAAAGCTGATAGCCAATGGAGCCAGATGACAGTGGAATGACATCATTAAGCTACTGAAAGAAAATAACTGAAATATAGAACTCTATATCCAGCAAAAATATCCCTTAAAAGTGAAGGTGAAATAAAGAAAAATCCAGATAAACAAAAAATTGAGAGATTTTGTAATCAGCAGACCTACACTAAAATAAGTGCTACAGAGAACTTCCCAGGTGGGAGGAAAATGATCCCTGATGAAACCATTGAAACACATGCAGGAATGAGGAACACCAGCACTAAACATGTGGGTGACATTAAATGTACATTGTCTGGGTGAGACACAAGGTCATGTAGAGCTTGAGATATATGTAGAATGAAAATTTATGACAGTAATTCAAAAGACAGGAAAAGAATAGGTGGGGTTTATAGTTTTTAGGGTTATAGTATTGTCTGTGAAGTTACAACAGTACCAATATGTTTTAGACATTATAAGTCAAGAATGTATGCGATAAACTCAAGAAAACCACAAGGAAAAGTAGAAGAATGTTTAATAATAACCTTCTTGACTAATCCAATGGAGGGCAAGAAGTGAGAAAAAAGAAGCAAAACAAATGAGACAAAACAAATTATTAGATGGCAGAAGTGAATGCAAATTTATCGATCCCTGCATTGTATATAAATGGTCTAGATATTGAAATTTAATAACAAAGGTTATAAAAGTGCTTTAAAATAAAGCCTAACTACATTCTTCTTCAAGAGATATACCTTCAATGTGAAGACATAAAAAAAAAAAAAAGCCCTGGCTAAGTAGTTCAGTTTGTTAGAGCCAAGGTTGCAGGTTCGATTCCAGTTCAGGGCACATACAATAATCAACCAATGAATGCATGAATTATTCTATGCATATCTTATTCAAATAAAACCTGGTGTTCCTCTAATACATAGAATAGAGACAAAGTAGAGAAGAAACATTTTAAAGAGATACTTTTTCACTGTTAAAGGGTCATTTAACAGAGGGAGATAAAAATGTAAATGTATATATACATTTATTTTTCTTCTTTTAAGTGTATTTTATTGATTATGCTGTAATAGTTGTCCCAATTTGTTTTCTCTTTGCTCCCCTTCTCCCAGTACCCTCCTTCCCTCCAGCAGTCCCACCCCTCTTAGTTCATGTCCATGGGTCATTAGTTCATGACTGCAGGTCATGCATGTAAGTTTTTTGGCTTCACCCTTTCCTATACTATTCTTAACATCCTCCTGTCGATTTTATACCTACTAATTATGCTTCTTAATCCCTGCACCATTTCCCCATTGCTCCTGCTTCCCCCTCCCAGCTGATAACCCTCCAAACAAGCCCCATACCTATGATTCTGTTTCTATTCTGATTGTTTGCTTAGTTTGTTTTTGTTTTTACTTTTTAGATTCTGTTGTTGATAGTTTTGAGTTTGTTGTCATTTTAATGTTCATAGTTTTTTTTGGTCCTCTTTTTCTTAAATAAGTCCTTTTAACATTTCACATAATAAGGGCTTGGTGATGATAAACTCCTTTAGCTTTACCTTGTCTGGAAAGTACTTTATCTCTCTTTCTATTCTAAATGATAGCTTTGCTGAATAGGGTAATCTAGACTGTAGGTTCTTGCTGATAGTCTTACGAGAACGTCTTTGTAAGTATCTCTCTGCTTTCCTCTTACTACTTTTAAGATTTTCTCTTTATCTTTAACCTTTGGTATTTTAATTCTGATGTGTCTTGGTGTGCTCCTCTTGGGGTCTAGCTTGTTTGGGACTCTCTGTGCTTCCTGAACTTGTACGTCTATTTCCTTTGCTAAATTAGAAAAGTTTTCCTTTATTATTTTTTTACATAAGCTTTCAATTTTTTGCTTTTTCTCTTCTCCTTCTGTTACCCCTATGATTCTGGCACCCCTATGATTCAGATGTTGGCATTTTTAAAATTGTCCCAGAGGTTCCCAAGCCTCTCCTCATTTTTTCAATTTTTGTTTCCTCATTCTGTACTGGTTGATTGTTTTTGTCTTCCTTATGTTCCAAATCATTCATTTGATCCCCAGTTTTCTTCCCTTCACCATTGGTTTTGTGTGAATTTTCCTTCATTTCATTTAGGATAGACTTTACTTCTTCCTTTATGCATTTGCCATACTTATGCATATCTGTCAAGTCTGTGAGCAACTTTATCACCAGTGTTTTGAACTATACATCTGTTAGGTTGGCTATCTCCTCATCACTTAGTTCTCCCACTGGAACCTTGATCTGTTCCCTCTTTTGGGCCATACTTTTCTGTCTCCTCATCTTGACAGGCTCCTGTGTTTGTTTGCCTCAGTGTCTTAGGTAGAGCTTTCAGTCCTGTTACGTTGTAAGGGGTGGAGCCTTAGGGATTCATTAGTACAGGGTGATCTGTTTCACCACTGTTGTGGTGCAGTATGTGGGGGAAGGGTCTGAGAGGGAACAATGCCGCTTGCCAAGCACTCGCCCCTTTTCCAGGTACTTTTCCCACTTTTGTATGGTACTGATGCCTCTCTAGCTGTTTCCCTGGCTATCATTCCCAGAGTGGGTGGGTCTGCAGATGTTCTAGGACTGTGGGGGCCCTTTAAACAAGCGGACTCTGCTGAGAGACCAGCAGTTTCTTTCTCAGCCCCCACCCCCACTGGTTTGCACAGTCAGAAGCAATGAGGCTTGATTTTACCCAGAGCTGCACAGTCTGATAAGAAGCTGGGAACGCTTCCCAGGTGTCCATCCTGACTTTTTAAAACATGTCACTGTGTTTTCCACCAGCCTGCTGCTGTTGCTGCCACCACCACATCCTCTCCTATCTTCCCTGGCTCCACCCCTCCTACCTGTCTGGATGAATATTTCTTCTTTATATCTTTGTTTGTCGAACTTGTATGCCCTTTGATTTCCTGGAACTTCTGGTTGTTTCTAGTTTTGAGATAGTTGTATTCCTTCTTTGCTGTGGAGGGAGACACAGTGTGTCTGTCTATATCTCCATCTTGGCCAGAAATCCTTCTCTGCCTTTCTTAATATCAGCTTCATTCTGAGGCTACCTTTCTCTCCACATCAGTGATTTTAAGATCGTTGTCAATAGCTGTTGAGGCTACATTCTACCTCATAACATCCAGGCAGACCCATGAACCTACTTTTCCAGATGCTTCCTACAAACCTTCCCTGTGACTTGTTAGTACATGCGCTTTGGTTCACATGCCTCTTCTTAAACCAATTACATGACAAAGGTAAGGGATTATCCTCTTGGTTTAGATTACTCAAGACTCCAGAGCTATGGAATTGGATCTATTTCTCCTGAGACACATGGAAGGTTGAACTCTTGGTCAAAATCAGAGTTCTGTCAGTATGAGAAAATGTAGTAATAATTTCTTGTCCAGAACTCTCTTGAATACTTTTACATCTTTATTAGTCCCTAGCACATAACACACTACTAGTAATTTCTTTAAGGTCAAGGACTGTTCCTAATTTATCATTTCTATTCCCCTTAATTTCTTGCACATAAGTGTTACTTAATAAGTACTTGCTGTCATCTTAACCATAGTCACTGTTGTTGTGATAGTGGTTCTGTTCCTTCCAAAAGAATCTTGAAATGATCTACAGTTTCCTTTTTTTCTTTCTTTCTTTTTAAATTCAGTGGTCAGTCTCTGTACCAATAGAAAGAAAACAAAAAATTTACTTGAAAAATCCAGCTCAGCAACATTCTTGGACTAAATTCTTAATATTCTCAAGAATTTCATGGACACAGCAGCTTACCCATGAAAGTAACATTGGAGGTGTGTAATAGACAAATAGTATTTAAAAAGAAACTAGATGAATATATTAATCAAAGCTGTTTACTAAAAATTTTCAAAAAGATTCAGGGAAAGGAGGAAGTAACCCTATGTCTACATCAAAAGATTCCTTTTTTTGTGGAACTCTGCTCCAAGGAAGACAGAAAGAGTATATTCTATCTTTATATTTTCTTTTATTCTGATTCTATTACAATATGAATCATTTATTCTTCCGAACCATTCTGCTTTCCTTTCATTTGCTCTCCTCAATCTGAAGATTAAATATAGACAAGATATGTTTGGCTAGCTTAGCTACTCCTTCTCTCCACAGTACTCAGAGCTTTATGCCTTGGAGACTTTTTTCTCAAAGGCACCAGAACATGAGCTCTACGTAGGCAGACGCTTCGTCATTTTTCTGTATCACCAGTTCCTAGTGAAGTGTCTGGCCCAAAGACCGTGTTCAATTATTTTTAAAATAATGCAATAAATGAATGAGAAGAATTCCATTATGCAGAAATGATGTTATCATATAGTGAATTGTGGAATGCTAATACTGTATTATATTTTCCACCTAGAAAATTGTTAGAGCTTTAAAGGAGAGGTGCTTGGCAAATGTACAATTAAACATTTCATAATAATGGTTTCCCAATAAAAAAAATTATATCTTCAAGGTACAGATTTCAAAATACCCCAAATCTTTATTTTCAATAAAGTAGGAATGTCTAATTCAGTTTTACATATGGTTTAGAAGAGGATCTTATAATTAAATTAGCCAAGTGTCTTGCACAGAGAAGACATTTCAGTGACTGATTATTAGATTTAATTACATTATCTTATAAAGCAGGTGGTAGGAGTTCAAGAGACAAGTAGATATTTTGTTAAAAGACTGGCATATTGAACTTGAATGGTTTCCTTTATAAATGCCTTTGGTTACTTAATATCTTTGTGTACAGTTAGTGCCCTGGAATCCTCAGGATTACCAGGTGAGTGGCACTTATCACTTAGATAATTAATAGCAAATAGAGGGAAACGGTGCTGGAAGAGGATACTTGTCCCTTTCATTCAAGTTCAGGTAATTTATTCAATAAAATTGAATTACAAATTTAGGAAAAAGTCTTGGTACTTAATCATACCCCGAATGTGATTTCTGAACTCTGGGAATGGCAAAATCTGTCAGATGCTCTGTAGGTATAATCTAATACAACCTCTTACATCCACAGGAGGAGACATCTACTTTGGTGCTCTTATTAAATGTATGCTTGAAGGAAGCTTTTGAAATAGGGTGACTTACTCCTTTCAATTTCCTAGGACTTTTCCAATTTTAAAAGTCTTATGGTTCAGGAAATCCCCCAGTTTCAGAAAAACCAAGACAGTTAATCAGCCTACTTTGAAAACGCCATTAAAAAAATAATAAAAATTTTATTTGGACCTACACAGATTTCCTAATGCACTTTTTAAACTTCCTATCTTTCCTTAATTGAGCTATCAAAATTCTAAAATGTTTCTGCCTTGTACCTCTGCTGACCTGTTTCACTTCAGCTTAATATGGACTGACAAACCAATGTTTGGGGTTTGTACCTTAATGTTTATTATATTTGCTAATCTTTAAATAAGTAGGTTGACCTTCATAAATTTTATTTGACTTTTCAGAGAAGATGACATGGGTGCACTAAAAGACCTTTTATTAGCCTTGAGCCTTTGGATTGAGGAATCCTAGAATGAAAATGAAAACTAACAAAATATGCTTTACTAATTTGAAAATACAAAAGTAGGACAGTTTTTGATGGCATGGGGATACGCCCTTTGTGAAATTCCCCGTCAGTTTTTTTTTTAAATTGATTCAGCTTAAATTTTCTCCCACTCTAGTATGTCCCAAGGTGGGGCACACAGGAAATAATTGTAGGTGGTATGCAGGAATGACATTAACTAACTTGAGCAACAAAAAATTATTTTTTAAAATTGTCTTTTAATAATACTGATTTTTGCAAGAAGAAAGTCTCATCTCAGTGCTAATATGTTTTAACACCTCTGTAACATCTACTAATCTTTCTTAATAACAAAGAGTTAGTCAAGCCTTGAACTCAGAGTTCAAAAGTATTTAGCTGAAATTTAATGAAAAGGCTTCATTTTATGTGGCATTTACTTCCATGGTTACTTTCTACTTATGATAACAGAAACTATTTTTTTTGTTTGTTTGTTTTTAATTTTCAAGAGTGATATAATGACATTTCTCTTTTTAGGTAAACGTATGTAAATAAAAATAATTCATTTGAAGGAAAAACTTGGCAAAAGCCATGAAGGTGCGATGGGGACTACTACACTTGCCCAACTAAGTTTGCATATAGTCAAAAAAATATAGGGATACCCTGGAGAAGGGTGGCATCCAAAGCTCCCTCTACAGGCACGTTGGTTGTCCGACTTCCATACAGCTCAATTTTCTGACGGTTCTGGGTGTTATTTGTTTTGAGATCTGGTTGTAATTCTTTCTATTGTTGTACGAGGAGGCAAAGCATGTCTGCCTATGCCTCCATCTTGGACAGAAGTAGAATCCATGCTTTTAACCTACATACTATCATGCATTTTGAATTAAGCACAGGTTTAATGTTAAGTCTTAGAATTTTGGAGGAGTAGCTATAGAAGAATAAGAAGGCATAGAAATGAGCTAAAGAATAAGTATAAAGCCAAGCCAAGGACACAATTTTGGGGCATACACAATGAGACAAAAAGCGAGAGAAATGCTGACAAAGAAAATAGAATGGTGGACCATCAAAGACACTAAAGAGTCATTCATCAGAGAATGTGTTCAGCATAATAAATGTGTCTGAGAAGAGAACATGAGCTAAATAAAATGGACTGAAAAAATAATACTGGTTATCATATATAAAGCAGTCTCAGGGATTAAGTTAAAATTCAAACAGTTACTAAGAGAATGGAAGAGGAGGAAGTTGGGGCACTGAGTGTGACCTACACATTTTAGGAGATTGACAGTGAAAAGAGAAAGAGGAAGGACCTGAGCTAACAGTGCCAGCAAAGTCAGTTTTCTCTCCTGCCCTTGAGACTAGACCATAGAAAGATGCTCCACTCCTTCCAACCTTAAGTTGGAAGACTAGGTCCAAAGTCTTTCCTGTAATACTAATTAAAGTGGAAATTATGCATTAATAAGACCTCACTCTGAGTTCTTGTGATCTTTTTAAGGGCAAGTGTGTTCTGTACTATTCAGTCTAGTCCTTTCTTACATACTATTATATTTCAAGTTGTAGCTTATTATTAGATATGACTACAAGTAGACTGTTCCGTGCTTCTGAATTATCCACTTGATTATCTCTTTATGTTCTCCAAGGTTCAGCTCAAATGCTGCTGCCTTTTGGAGGCCTTTTCTGATCCTAGTGGGATTGAGAGCCTCTGCCCTACAGCCCCACAGAACCCACTCCCCGCCCTCTCATACCACCTGCTGCTCTCTACTATAACTGTTAGCTTCTTCTTCTTCTTTTTTTTTTTTTTTGTCTCCTCACATGGACAACAAGCTCTTACCAGAAAAGAGTGAAGTTTTTATTGCTGGCACCCAGAAATGTTTATTGAACAAAGGAGTAAATAAAGTAATGTAGGATTAGAAGGCATCAAGTGCTACTTAGTTTGTCCATTCAGCCCTTCAGTCATCCTATAAGGACAAGCTCCATACTGGGCTTTCAAAAGTCACTTGACTTTAAAGTGGCACACCACACCAAGTTCTTCATCCATGAAGTGCAGTCTTCTTAGTCTCCAGATACTGAAAATAGGGATTTTTAAACCTTATAACCCCCTTTCATTATGTCTCTGAAACAGAAGTGTAAATGGAAAAAAAGCATACTTGTTCATTATCACAGATAAGGAAACTATGGCAGAAAGCAGTGGAATAATTGTAAGAAGTTCATCTGTTACACTTAGGATCTCATGGTCTCTCAAGAATTGGATGGTCTGTTCAGTCTTTGCTCAGTTTCTAGATAAGACTGGTCTGTGACTCTTTCTATTACCCTCCATTGGTCTCCTACAGAAACTCACTCACACACCACATAACTGACTCTGACTCCCACAATCGAATTCTCTGCCCTGTCACTAAATCACCAAATATGCAGTTACTTACAAAAGCATCACTATGACAAATCTTCCTGTTAACCAGGGTTCTTCCCAACTACGCTCATACTCACCCCGCAGATCAGGATTTGAGCACCAAAGGCTAGGTTTCTGTCTTGTAGAAGCTTGCAACAAAGGGTAGAGGAATTATCAGCCACAATGTACAATTTTGTTAGTTTGTGTTTATTTGATCTATTTTCTTTAATCCATGTGAGATGAGCGAAAAGATTTGTTTACCTGGTGTTTGTCCCCTGAGGCTTATTCATCAAATACACTAAATAGATGATTCACCATAAAACTTCTGCTCTGTTCATTTGTGAACCCAACAGCAAACTCAGGTTTTCAGGTAAGTGGGCTGTGCTCTTTGCTGGTTTGTTAAGTTTTAAGGCAGTTGAGTGTCTGGCTCCACTTAGTGCTGAAATGTCATAGTGCAGCCTGGTTCCAATTCTAAGCCATACAAGTAAAATTCCAGGAAAGGATAAACTACAGGCCTATTTTCTGTTTAAGACACATTTATGGCAATCATATTCAGTTTGAGAAATTAAAGTTCAAGTCCTTCAGTGTTTGTGCTGAAAATAGTAAAAACTGGGGGCAAGAAATATGAGGACAGAGTTGGAGTCAAGGGAAAGAGAAAAAGCTCTGGCTATGTGGTAAATTAACTGGGTCCCCTGGTCTGTATTCTTTACTTTCTAGATAATGTTACAGATCATTTTAAAATCAACTATCAGCCCTGGCCAGGTAGCTCAGTTAGTTAGCGTGTTGTCCTCATATGCCAAGATTGTGGGTTCGAGCTCTGGTCAGAGTACATACAAGGAGCAATCTATGAATGCATAAATTAGTGGAACAACAAATCAATGTTTCTCTCTCTCTCTCTCTTTCTCTCTCTCTAAAAAGAATTCATTAAAGGCTGGGGAGCAGGGGCTGGGTGGAGGAGGGTAGAGGGGGTGAAAATGGAAACATAGTGTCAACAATAAAAAATTTAAAAATTAATTAATTAAAAAATAAATAAACTCAACTGTCATAATGCCATTGCTAAGACTTCATGAAAAAAGGACAAGGTTCAGAGTAAAACTAGAATCAGCCCTGTCTAGCTCAGGTGGTTAGAGCATCGTCCTGATATACCAAGGTTGTGGGTTCCATCCCTGGTCAGAGCACATCCAAGAATCATCAAAGAATAGATATAATGGGAAGAACAACAAATCAATGCCCCTCCCATTCCTCTTGCTCTAAAATTAAAAAAAAAACAAACAAACTAGAATCAGAAGCTGGTTATTTTAGATTTGCTAAACAATAGAATGGGCTCTGTGTGCTCCTAATAAGCATTTGCTAGAGGATTAATGATGCACTATATTGACTTTCTTTCAAGTATTGCACCAGAAAACACATGTTTGGTCTCCATTGTCATTCTCAGTATCCATAAATAATTGGGACAAGTCATCCCTGGCCAATGTGGCTCAGTTGGTTGGAGCATCATCTGTTGCACTAAGGGGTTGCAGGTTCAATTACTGGACAGGACATATGGCTAGGTTGAGGGCTCAGTCCTCAGTCAAGGCGCACAAGGGAGGCAACCTATCACTGCTTTTCTCTCACATAGAGGTTTCGCTCTCTCTATCTCTCTCCACCTCCTTCCTTCTTCTTGCTAAACATTTTTTTTTTTTAAGAAGAATTGTGTCAAGTCAAATACTGAAGTCTGAGGTAGACAATGAGATATTGGACCCCCCCAAAAAAAGGAAAATAAGGAAAAAGGCCATTAAGAACGAGAAAACAAAGCACTTTCCCACTGAACTGGTTTTCAGTTCACTCTGTCCTTCTTTGATTCCTACATAAATCTCTCTGTAGTCACGTTGTGTATATTCACTTAAGCTTTAGATTCTAGTTTGATTTGAGAAAGTCATGCCAAAATGATTTTCTTCTTTTGCTTCAGGTTCCAGAAGTGTTAGGGTAGGTTTTGTTCTGCTCAAGAGCAGGTGTTAAGCCTATTACTTCCTGGATGGTGCCTGCAGCAGGTATACTTTATATGTAATGGGTCCTCCATTAATCTCACTGACTAATGAACAAACAGCCAACTTTAGACTTTGTATTGTTTCCACACAATGGTTTATGTTAGTTTGGAGAAAATATAGCATAGTTTTGTAGTAAAAATAATTTGATCCTCACTTACTTTTATTTTGATAGGGACAAAGCCTTCATTTTTATGCCTGAAAGAGAGAGGGGTCATGCTTATTACCAGTATAATCCTCAGGATTTTCCAATGAATAGAGTTATAGAAATGTGATATCATCTGGGTAAATACATTAATCTGTTTTCAGGCTCATTTTTTGGCTAGGTCAATTTCAATTGTTTATTATTCTCCCTTGAATGGGCCTCTCTTTATAATCAGAAAAACATTTTCTTAACAACCCCTACCAAATAATTAAAAGAATAGGATACAGTGCTCTTGTGCTATGATACAGAGATAACTCAATAACCTTTATGTAAAACTTTATAAACAAAGGTACTTTTTCAAATCTTATGACATTTAACTTACCTAATCTTTATGACTCCACAAGGTAAATATTATTACTATTTGTAGATGATTAAACTGAGACTTGAGAGTGGTTGGTTAACTTGTGCAAGACCATAAGTGAAGGGTGGAGTAGAGAAGCAAGCCCTATATACCTATCTCACCCTCTTTCCCTTAGAAACTATTTTCCATGACTTGACCTTTCAATGTGTTTGGGATGATCATAATTATTAGATAATAAGAATAAGGAAAGAAAAAGAGTTAAAATATCAACTGAGAAAGAAAATAATAAGCATTTAACTAAAAGATAGCCTCCTAGATAACAGTGTCTATTCCATTTATATAAGAATTACATGCACAGCGCCAGAAAATAAGGAAGTGCCACACACACCCCAAAAAGGAAAAGAGACAAGAGCTTGTCAAAAGGACACAGAAGCTAATCTGAAAGAGGCTCTAATGGCCAAAGCTGAAATAATCTGATCAATGAAATAAATAATGACAACATTTTATTTTAACCCAAAGAATATAATAAATATCCCTGAGTTCATACTGATATGAATAAATGCTTGAATAAATCAATAAATGGGGAGAAAAAATGATCATTCCTTACAGAACTCCAATTAATGATGTAGAAAAAAAGAGGAAAAATAGAAAACCACCATTAGAACACTACACTAATAATTGCTTCAGACAAGATCAATTGGATGTTAAAATAATTTGATGAAATAATTACATATCCAAATGTGCAAACATCTGAATCATAGAGGTTCCAGAAGGAGAAGAGGAAGACCAAAAAATTGGAAACTTATTTGAAAAAATAATGAAAGAAAACATCCCTAATTTGGCAAAGGAAATAGACATACAAGCCCAGGAAGCACTAAGAGTCCCAAACAAGTTGGACCCAAAGAGAACTACACCAGACACATCATAATTAAAATGCCAAGGGTTCAAGATAATGAGAGAATCTTAAAAGCAGCAAGAGAGAAGCAGAGAGTTACTCACAAAGGCGTTCTCATAAGACTATCAGCTGATTTCTCAAAAGAGACTTTGTAGGCAAGAAGGGACTGGCAAGAAGTATACAAAGAGATGAAAAGCAAGGACCTACAAACAAAGATTACTCTATCCAGCAAAGCTATCATTTAGAATGGAAGGGCAGATAAAGTGCTTCCCAGACAAGGCAAAGCTAAAGGAGTTCATGAACACCAAGCCATTATTATATGAAATGTTAAAAGGACTTACTTAAGAAAAGAAGAAAATCAAAACTATGAACACTAAAGGGAGAATTGTTGGTGGGAAGGGGGGATACCTAGTGAAGGGAGACAAAGGGAAAATTGGGACAACTGTAACAGCATAATCAATAAAATATACTTAAAAATTTACAAAGAAATAAAAAAATATGAACACTAAAAAGGCAACAAACTCACAAGTATCAGCAACTGAATCTAAAAAAACAAAAACAAAAACAAACTATGCAAACAACCAGAACAGGAACAGAATCATAGCTATGAAGATTATTTGGAGGATTATCAACTGGGAGGTGGAAGGGGGAGAATGCGGGGAAAGCTGTAGAGATTAAAAAGCATAATTGGTAGGTATAAGATAGACAGGGGGACCTTAAGAATAGTAGAGGAAATGGATAAGCCAAAGAACTCATATGCATGACCCATGGACATGAACTAAGTGGGAGATGGGATTACTGGAGGGAAGGGGGGTACTGGACACAGGGGGGCAAAGGAGGAAAATTAGGATAACTACAATAACATAATCAATAAAATATACTTGAAAAATAAAAAATAAAATAAGTGGGTGAAGGTTTAAGGAGAAACTAGATATTTACATAACCCCAAGATATCTTCCACAAAATATATGTTAATTACAAAATAACCTTGCAGTGGATAAATCTGGCAGCTACCACCATAACCAAATGATCAAGGTTTATATCACCAGTACTAGACATGTCAATATTACATATTCCTGATAGGATGTTCTGGGAAGGGCACATTGTCTCTATGAGATATTTTTCAAAAATCTGTGACTTCAGTCTAATTATGACAAAATATCAGACAAACGTAAATTGAGGGACAGTCTACAAAATTATTGATCAATGCTACTCAAAAATGTCAAGGTCATAAAAGACAAGGAAAGACAAAGGAACTGTCAGAGGCTGGAGGAGACTAAAGAGACATGGCAACTAAATGCAATATAGAGCCTAGATCACCAGATCCTGGAACAGAAAATGGACATTAGTAGAAAACTGGTGATATCCAAACAAAGCCTGTGTTGTTTTAGTTAGTAGTATTATACCAATGTTAATTTTCTAGTTTTTGATTAATTCATGGCTACATGTTAACACCATGGGGACCTAGGTAAAGACTATATAGGAACTCCTTTATAGATACATAGGAAAGGTATATAGAGATATAGATTTGTACTATCTTTGCAACTTTTCTATAAAGTTAAAATTATTTCAAAATTTAAAAAATAAATAAAAAATAAGATTGCATGTAAATGACACACAAATTAGTTCTCTGCTGTTTCCTATGGCTAAACTGCCTTCTGGAAAGTCCTGTTATATTTTAACACTATGTGTGGTATAGCATATAGTATTAAATAAATGCAGTTCCTATGTATAAAATCTTCTCTTCAGAAAGACAAATACCATTAGACCCTAAGCACCTTGGTAAAGGCCATATCTTATTCATCTCTGTATCCTTCATGTCTGGCACAGAGTAAGTACATAATAACTGAACTATGCAATACTGATGTATTCATGGTGGGTGAAAAGAAGGTTTACAGTTGTGAGTACACAAAACACAGTTTATTCTTGTATTATTACTTGTTAATTAGTATATTATTTTCCATATGAACTACTTTTGACCCACCCTGTATTATATATTTACACTCACACACACACACATTCACATGTGGAGATGAAGGGGAAGTGAAAGGTTACAACCATAAATACATGCTCAGAAAAGTGAAGGGTGAAATACAAAAATAAACCATTCCATTAATTGAGTGAGCATGTTATATAAACCCATCAGTCTTTTTCTCTTTGATAAGCTTTTGGGCTATTTGACAAAACACTTTTGCCTTTGCCACCTGGTGACAGGATGGCAGTAATAGCAGTGGCTGATAGACCCTCCACTTTTCTCCTATGTGACACCTTCCACAAAGTATTCAGAATTCACCCACGTAACCAGAAAAGAGCATCTCTTGATGACTCCTATGAGCAGACAGCAGCCATGGAGTCACTGAAAAGGGAAATCATGCAGTGGGAAATAATGCACTGCTTTTTTGTACTCCCACTTTGTCTCCAACCCAGCATGAATAAGAGAATAGGGATTAAAAGTGGGAAATGAATACAAGAGTGAGCATTTTGCCCAGATTTACAATGATAGAAAAGGACAGATGGTAAATGAATCAGATGGGAGCTGTTTTTATCTTTTCTTTTTCTAGATCATTTTCTTTTTGTGTGTCTTAATGTGTGTGTGTGTCTGTATGAGAGAGAGAGAGAGAGACAGACAGACAGACAGACAGACAGAGACAGAGACAGAGACAGAGAGGGAGGGAGAGAGGAAAAGAGGGAGAAGGGGAGACTGAATTCATTTCTGAATGTGTATCAGAGGCTATATGCAGACACAGTTACACACAGACACTTAGAGGTGTGGATAGAATTGGAGACAAAACTACTTGCCTGCCAATTTTTCTAAATAAATATGTTCACAGATTTCATAGCATTAATGAACTGTAAAATAACTGCATACTGAAGCTGGATGCATCTGTCTATACTAAGTTTGAAGATATTTTAAGAGAATATGAAACTAATAATATAAATTAGAGAGGTCGAGTTCTCAGAGATGCTTAAATAAGAAACCAATTAGCATGAATAGTGGAGGAGCACATGGTTTAGATGTCAGATGTTAGATTCATGGGTATTCATGATAACTTTTATAATTTCCAAATATGATATATGTTTTGTGAGTTAAGATATATGCTCTGCGAGAACGTTAAAAAAATAAGAAAAAAATTTTTAAAGAGGTTTATAGGCAACTACAAATGTTAAAAGTTAAAAAAGCAATGCATGAGCTATAGTTACGCTAGGTACATGAATAATAATGCTCAAAGCTGACTGATATATGCTGTCTGTAGCATTATTGTGATAGCTTTGACATATTTCTGAGCTGAACTAAGAAATATTTATCATAATGCTAACATACCTGTGTAGTGCTGAATTTTAACAGTAATTTTAGTAATAAAGACATTTCTGTTATTGTGAACTAAAAATAATAAATTGCTGATAAAGATAAACAAAAACAAGCATGAACCCTTCTGATGGCCCAATAAAGAGCTGCAGAGATAAACTCCAACTCAAGTCTGACACCACAGCCCATATTTTTTCTACTATACCATGCTCTTTCAAAGTTCTAACTAAACATCATCCTGGAGAAACTTAGCTTAAAGTCAGCCTTAGGAGAGGAAATGAAAGTGCTGCTTGACACACTAATTCTTTCTGTTTTAAGAATTCACTTATTTATTTTTAGAGAGGAGATAAGGATGGAGAAAGAGAAAGAGAGAAACATCAATGGGTGAGCCCACTGAACTGCACAAGTCAGGGCAGAAGTACCATTTGTAATCTCTCCAAATGGGAAACAACCCAAAGGTAGCATTGATAGTGGAATGAATAAATATGTTATGTGATATATTTATACAATGAAATGATACACAGCAATGAAAATGAACACACCGTATGTACATACATTATTATGGATGAGTATCACAAACATAATATTGAGTAAAATAAGCTATATATGAAAGAACATAATGTGTTATTTCATTTGCAGTGTGGTTCAGTTGGTTGGGTATCTTCCCACGGGCAGAAGGTCATCAGTTCGATTCCCAGTCAGGGCACATGCCTGGATTGCAGGTTTGGTCCTGGTTAGGGTGTGTCTAGTCCCCGGTCGGGCACATACCAGAGGCAACCAACTAATGTTTCTCTCTTACATTGATGGTACTCTCCCTCTCTTTCTCCCTCCCTTCCCGTCTCTCTAAAAATAAAAAAAAATTAATTTTTTAGAAAGTAGGCAAGATTAAACTATAGTGTGTAAGAGTACATGCTAAGGAAAGTCAAGAAAATTGTTATCTTTGGGAGAAAAAAGGAAACAGTGATTAAGAGAGGATTGCTGATAATGTTCTTTTCCTGAACCTGAACTCTGAGCTGTATATTTTCATACTGTGTACTTGGCTGATAGAGTTCTATTTTACAACAAAAAAAGATTTTTTTAAAAAGAGGAAAGAGCAGAATTTCCCACATTCAATTCCACAGGAGGGAAAAAGTATTGAGTGTTTATGTGTTAGATTTGGTGCTCCTTTTCTGAAGACATGGGAGAATGGGATACAAAGATGAATGCCATGATTCCTGTCCTCAAGAAGCTTACAATTTTATGGGGATGAGAGATACATAACGTGTGACAAGGTGGGATTAAATAAGCAATAAGTGAAGATATTGTTCTGCTATTTGCATTATTGGATTCCTAGAAAATGTTATGTTATTTAAAAATTGTGTTATAAAAGTGGTTGTCTCAGTAGAGAGAATTGAGATTAACAAAGAAAAATAATAGTTATTTTTCTTCAGTAATTTCCACAATAAAGATGTTTTTGTTATTGTAGCCTAAAAATAACAGATTGGTTGGTCAATCAGACAAAAACAAGCCTGAACCCTTCTCATGACCCTTTAACTTCACACTCTGGAGCTTTTCCATTTGTTACCATCTTTGGCCCTGAAGTTTTCCAAGCACCTATGTTCCAGAAAGATAATTTTTAAAAAATTTATTAAAATACATTATCCTTGACTTTTGCATAAATCATAGCCTTTATTGTCCTAGCTCTACACAACATTATCATTAACCCAGCACTTCTTACACACATTCTTATCACTTTTATTACCCATTGACACTAAAGTGAAATGCGACACAAAATAAATTACAGCCCAGTTCACAGACAAGAGGCCAACTTTGCTGCTAGTCATTCATTCACCCTTATGTTCCTACTGCAGCAAACAGTAGCAGTTCTGAATCACAGTTGTGTTGCTAGAAACTGCAGCCATTCCAGGCACTGTAATTCATGTTCCCTATGTATTTAATTATATCTAGTTTGCAATGTGACAACCCACTTAAGGTGAAATGCCTACTTATGTAAATTGCTACAGAAACAGAGAGAAGGAAATAATTAATTCTTTCTTGGAGGGAAATGAAGTTCAGGAAAGGTTTCATATTTAATGCGAGTTTTGAGTGAAGAGAAGTATCTGCAGGTGTAGAGAAATGGGAGGCACCCTCAGGTCAGAACACAGTGTAAACAAAGGCAGGAGACATTGCTGTGAAAATCCAGAGACCAGAAATTAAATTGTTATGGTTGAAACCGTGTTTATGAAAGCCAATTTTAAAATATCTTAAAATAATGTAAATGTAGATTCATCTCATTGTGTAGAACTAGTATCTTATTTTCTGAGAATGATGTTGTTGTTCCTCAGTCACTTCTCAATGAAATTTATTTAGATGATTTCATTATTGTTAATCTGCATTCATTTTCCTCCTATTAGACTAATTCACAAAAGGCAAGGCACCGTTAGTCTCTAATAAAAATGTATATCCAGGGATGAACTTCAGTCTGGTCTGGCAGCATGATCACTGAACTCTAATCAGGATACCTGGGTCCTGGTCCTCGCACATCCTTCAAAGAGCTCTCCATGCATTGAATTCAACCTGTTGGGTACTTTTTTTTTGTTTGTTTGTTTGTTTTTTACAGATTTTATTTATTTACTTCTAGAGAGAGAGGAAGGCAGGGAGAAAGAGAGAGAGAGAGAGAAACATCAAACTGGTGATCTTTCAGTTGGCAAGCTGGTACTCAATCCACTGAGCCACACCAGCCAGGGCCGAACTCAACTTGCTTTCACCACAACTTTTTTTAAATTTTTAAATATTTTTACCTGTAAAGCAAGATGATCTCCAGGATCCCTTTTATTATAATGGTCTTTTCAGATGATGAACTGTGAGCTAATTAGCAGCCTAATGTCCTATCTTTTAGAAGATTTGCCTCAGGTTCTTGACACACACAAAAATTAAAATATTTACTTCCTAAGAAAGGAGCTCCTAGGTAGAGTTCCCTAGACAATGCTGAGGTAATGAGAAGAACCTCAATCTATGTCCATGATAAACTATATTAACAATGCTAATCTGTCATTAAAGTTTAATTAAATTAGATTGAGAAATCTGTATAGTTCACCAAAGCTATCTTTTTAAAAAAAAAAAATGTAGTAAAATATACATAACATGAAGTTACCTTTTTGACCATTTTTAAATGAATTATTCAGTGGCATTATATATTCATAATGTTGTATACCCATCACAGTTATTTATTAATGCTATGCTTTTGTATTTTGCTCCCCCCTCCATTTTCCTTAGAAGATATTATTTTAAACACTGTACATTTTCTCCTTCTCTAAGCTAATTTTTTTTTAAAGGCTTTTTTATACCTCCAGTAGAGTAGTTCTCAATTTGGGGGTCATTTTTTCCCTCAGGGGGAATTTGGCAATATCTGGAGACATCTTTGATTGCCACAACTGAGGGTAGGGAATGTTATCAACATGCTAGGAATACTACTAAACATCCCACAAAGCACAGAACACTGCCCCCTACAAAGAATTGACCTACCCAAAACGTCACTAGTGTTGCTTTTAAGAATCCTTGCTATTTCAGCCCTAGCTGGTGTGGCTCAGTGGATTGACTGCCAGCCTGAGAATCACCAGTTTGATTCCTGGTCAGGGAACATGCCTGGGTTGCAGTTCAGGTCCCCAGTTGGGGGCGTGGGAGAGGAACCAGTCAGTGTTTTTCTTCCTCTCTTTTAAGCTCCCTTCTTCTCTCTCTAAAAATAAATAAATAAAATCTTTTAAGCAAAAAATTATCCTTGCTCTTTCAGAATTAATATGAGGCTCAATGCTCCTCACATTCAGTAATGGAGAGGCATGGTAGCAGAAAGATTGGGAGAGTTATGAAACCTAATGAAATATTGCAAGGCTCAGGCAGATAAAGAGTAGAAAGCAATAAAGATGACCTCTGAACATTCCCTTTCTTCCTGGTGATCCCCTCACTGTCCTGCTCTCTAACTCTATGGTAGTGGTCATTTTATACCCTTCCTATGGTACAAATATAGTATTAAAATGGCTGGCTCGAAATGGGAGAGCCTAAACTGAGAAAAGCAGTATTTAATTAGTTCTGCCTTTGGGTGACTTCTTTCTAAGAGGCAATCTCAACTTTCTACTTCTCATTTGGAGCACAAAAATGCAGGCTTCCTCTCTTCTCTACTAGAAATATTATAAAGTGGTAAGTGTACAAATACTTTGTCACATTGTAGTACATTTAATATATTCTTTACTTTCCTCTGATATAATTGACATGCATTATTTTGTAGAAAAAGAACAACCTAAGCTAATTCAATACTGTTCAGTGACAACTTAGCTTTCCAAGTGACAATTTGTGATGTTCATATATTCACAGGCATGTGACCACAGCTCAGCCTGCTATATCCAACACATGCAAAGTTAATAGGTTTTCTTGTATATGAATGTTAATAGAGGCATCATTCATAGTAGCCAAAAATGAAAACAAACTAAATTCCCATCAAATGACAATATAAACAAACTGTGGTATAATCATACATTGGAATATTATTCAGCAATAAAAACTAATAAAGTACTGATACTTGCTAAAGACATGGATGAACCTCAAACACATTACACTAAGTGAAAGAAGACAGCCACAAAAGACTAAATATTGTATGAATCAATTTATATGAACTATCCAGAATTGGAAATCCATGGAGAAAGAAAGTAGGTCTAGAAAGCAGGGAGAATGGGAAGTGACTGCTTATAGGTTTCTTCTTGAGATTATGATAATGATCTGGAATTACAGTAGTGATGGATGCAATTCTGTAAATATACTAAAAATCATTAATTACACACTTTAAATGGGTGAACTATACAGTATGTAAATTATACTTCAATAGAACTGTTTAAAAAGTTAATATATTTCTTTATTATATAACTTCTCAGAGCTTTTAATATGTTGATGTAATTTGTAAATCTTTAAGCAGAAAGCAGAGAATGAAATACTTCACAAAATAATTTGCTCCATAATGGGTACAGTTTCATTTGGGGGAGATAAAAACTTCTGGTGATGGATATTGATGATGGTTGCACAACAATGTAAATGTAATTAAGCCCACAAACCTGTACACTAAAAATGGTTAAAATGGTAAATTTCATGTTATGCATATTTTACCATTATAAAAAATCAAGCAGTTGCCAGTAGGATTAATTAATCTTTCCAAATAAACGCATACTTAAAAAGATTAAAATCTACATACTTTGATTAATAGGCTGATAGGCTAGAAAAAAGGTTTTCTAAAGAAAAAGAAAAATTATCCTGCCAGGACATGTTTGATGTCATTCAATCAAGATACACTTCTACACAATACCCTCCCTTTTCTATCCCATTTAGCAAAGTATATTAGAACCTAAGAAAGGGAGAAGAACATTATCATAGGGTAAAAAGAAAAAAAAGGGGGGGGGAATAATTTGGTTCATAGATCAAAGCCCTCACTGACATATTTTATGAGCATCCCATGGAAATGGTGTTTCTATACACCCATTTAGAAAAATTAAACAGTTCACAAATGCAGAGTCCAAATGACAATGAACATGTAAAATGAAGCTAGAATATCTAGATTTTGCCTACAAAAACAAACAAAAAAAAGTTTATAAAAGCAAGTGAAAACTTTCCAGGTTAGTGAGGGTATAAGGAAACAAGAACTCATACAGTTCTAACGCAAATATAAATTAATAAAATGTCTTTGTAGGGAAATTCAGCAATACAGATCGGCAGCCTTAAAAATATTCTCTTATTTTGCCAAATATTTCCACTTTTAAGAACTTATCCTGAGAAACCCCTTATGAACAGAAACAAAGCATCGTTTATGAATATTCACCCAGACTTATAGTTTAGAATTAAGAAAACCACATACATTTCCAGCAATAGGATATTTTTAAAGCTATGGCATATACATAAGATTTTTGCAAATAGTAGTCATTAAAACAATGTCGCTGTGGCCCTGGCCAGTGTGTCTCTCGGTTGGAGCGTTGTCTCATATACCAAAAAGTTACGAGTTTGATTCCTGTTCAGGACATATACCTAGGTTGCGGGATTGATCCCTGGTTAGGGTGTGTATAGGAGGCAACCAATCGATGTTTTTCTCTCATATTGATGTTTCTCTCTCTTTCCCTTCCTCTCTCTTAAATCCATAGACGTATTTTTTTAATTAAAAATAAAATAAAACAATGTCACTGTGTACTATTTAATAATACAGGAAATGTTTACAATAAATTGGTAATTCTAAATGTCTAATTATTTAAGAAAATAAACACTAAGTTAGTATTTATAGACAATCTTTATTTTTCTTTCTTTCTTTCTTTTTTTGTTTTTTTACAATGTTGAAGTAATGCAACTTATCTAACCACTGAATAGGGTGGCTAGAGCTGTCATGAACTCTAAATTACTCTTACATACACTGTCCCCCCTGCCTGGCCATGAGCATAGTCAGGCAAGGTCTACGCGTATGCCCTTTATTGACAATCCTTAAAGAAGTTCTAAGCAAGAGGTAAATCCTTGTTGATTCTTAGATAGTGTTTTAGGGGAATAGTTCATTGGATTTAGGTAAGGTGGGTCAGACAATACTATAGGTAAGACAAACAAGCAGTGTTTCAAGTTAGTAAATACTTAGACTTAATTTGTACCCACTCAAAAATCATCATCCAGTGGGGGAGGAAAAAGAGGAAAGGAAACGGACAGATGTCTCCTGCTCCATGCATGCTCAGGACAGTTGGCCATCAGTCTTGCTTGAATGGGTCCTTCTTGAGGAATGAAAGGCAAATTTGGGTGCAAGGAGCACTAGGCATTATAAACTTTCCAGGCCCTACCTACCATTACACTCCTAGACCAAAATAATTATTTGTGTATTGTTGTTACAAAGCTAGCTGACTAAACCAAGAATCTTGTTTCCTTTTTCTGTGAAATCCATTTTCTAAAATATCAGTCAGCCACCCTAATATTTTGTAGAAGTGAAAAACAATCTAGACAGATGTTTCTTCTGAAACAACTTCCCAGAGAGGTGGAGGGATGTGTATCTCTCACATATTGGCAAAAGGAAGTATAAGGCATGAGATGGTATTCAGTCAAGAAAATTGATTTCATTATGATAGAGGATAAAGCCAGAGGTATAAAATTAACTGCCTGGCTTAAGACTCAAGACAATTACATTCCCACACAGATCTTACGTAGATTTAAGAGTAGAAAGATCCGAGATTGTCTAATAAAGATTTTCAAGGACTTAGTGGTGTGTAATTTTTCTCTACAATTGGAAAATCTTCTGTGGGTACAGAAAGGCTGTAAGTTCGTTTGGAAAGGAACTTCTGATCAGTTCTCCAGGGTTCCCTATTTCAGTGAAAGACCCTTGAATGAATCCAGTTGCCCAAATTAAAAATTGTTTCCCTGGCTTTATTTCTCACTCAAATTATTGAAAGTCTCCTAACTGGCCTTCCTGCCATCTATAGATTTGTAAGCACAATCACACTTAGCTAGAGAATTCTCTACATCATGAATCTGATTGTGTCACTATTTCTTAAAAACTTTTGGTGGCTTCTTACTACTATGAAAGACTGTCATACGTTGAGAGTCAGGAGTAAGCCACCCCAAAGCTATTTTCAAGTGGAAGTTAAGAGGAAGAGGAAGCAAACACACTCTGAGAAAGAAGGGATATTAGGAGACACAGCAAAAGAGGAGAGACAGAGACATCAGGAATAATAGCTGGTTCTTAGAACTTAATTCCTGATAGCTGGACTCTAGGTTCCAATTCTAACCTATGCACATCCTTATAACACACTCTTCTTTTTCTTGAGACAGTTGAATTGGTCTTACTTATATTTTTAAAGTACCTTGTGGGGAAGGGTGCCTTTGTTCCATATAACAATAAGAATCTACATAAAACAGTTAGTGTCCATCTATAGGGATTGCTTAAGTAAAGTACATCTTTCTATGCATTTACCAAAGTGAATACATAGTGCTACAATTTTTGACTTGGGAAGTTGCCTTCAAGATATTAAGTGAAAAAGCAGATCATGCAATAGTATGTTATGATATCCCATTTTTGTTTATATTGTATATGTGTATGTATATAGATAGAAAAAGTCTGGAAAGATCTATACTAAAATGGTACCAGTGGTTATACCTATATGAGTGGAATTAGAGGCAATTTTCACATTTTATTTTCCTTTCTGATTATCTAATTTTTGTTGTTGGTGTGCTGTTGTTCTTCTGGGCAGGCATTACTTTTACAATCATGAAGGCAAACTATGAAATGATTTCAACTTCTTTAAAAAATGGGAAAAAATCAGACTTTTAGGATTTTCCTTATATGTGGCAGAGTGACTAAGGATGAATTAAATACATCCAGAGAGAACAAATCATTCTTATTTATTCATTAAGCATAATATATGCCAACTACAGCACTAGATGACAGAAGGATAAATGAGATCTCACAACCTAACAGGACAATAAGTGTGTAAATAATAGCTATAATACAGGTATAATATCAGACATGTAAGTTAGGTATAATACACACAAAGAAGAAACTATTCAGGAAGAGACATTCAAATAGGATCATAAAGGACTTAGAGAATGAGAAAGGGAATGCATTCAAGAGAAGAGAAAGAGTGTACCAAAGCACGAAGGCATTAAATGACACAGTGTGATGCAGTATCATCTAGTCATGTTTCATTTGAAATAAGTTACTTGGCTATGAAAGTCAGCAGATTTTCTATAAAATACCACTAATTTTTAATATGGATTTTAAATAATCCTAGCAATGCCCAAATGCCAAAAGAAAGAACATTGTGTATACCAATATAATGTTAATAAGGGAGTACTCACAAACATATTTAGAAACATATTAGTATTTCAAAGTTACTATACTACTCTGGTGAGAAATGTGGTGTTTTGCAAACATTGGCTTTTGTTCTGTCTTGGGATGCGATATGCTTCTTCTCCAAGATACTGACAAATCAAAACATAGCAACTGAATAGGAACAGTAAAGTGAATTCAGTCCATCATCATGTTTACCTGATATAGATCGGGGGATTGCACTGCTGAAAACAATACAAATAACATGCTGAAACTAACAGATTGAGTGAAAAACTATGTAGGTTAAAAAAAAATACTTAAAGCTCAGACAATGGATAAATGAAGATCTGCTCAAAGGACACTTGTATAACACATGACCAGCTCTGTTCATTGCTGTGTCTTCTGCCTCAGCAAAGGTGGACTTATTGTAATGCCAGGCTAGCAGAAGCAGGTACACTGCACTGGGGAACCAAAGTAAATAAAATAAAAATTTGGGAAATTACATGATGATCATTTGAAGTACCTCAACATTAAATGGGGCCACATTTAATTGGGTTACTACACAGAACAATGTCTAGCAGAGAAAGCCACCAAGAGCTAGAAGATTAGATAAACTGCAATGCAGGAAAAAAAAAAACAACAGGGCAGAAACCTTGGGTTTTCTGCCAAGTCCCGAAAAAATACATTGCAGTAGACTATGCAGAGACATGACTGTCTTTTCATTGATTGCCAAGAATCTAAGCCTGGTTTTTAAAAATTACAATGGAAAAAGAAGCAAAATATTAAGGAATAAGAACTACTATGTTTTGGAGAGATATGTAAGAAGTGCTGATTAATAAGTCAAAAATATTTATTGAATCCCTACCATGTGTCCATTAGTTCACTTAATGTGTATTTTCTTAATATCTACTAGCTGTAGTGCTTACTACCTGTTAAGAAGAGAGAAAATAAAAGGGATGAAATCTGTGCTTTCTGGAGTTAACAGCTAACTGGCAAGTTGAGACACACCAATATGAAAGAGTTGAGTAACAATGTAAGGCAGTATTATATTCTATGATTCCTGCCCAAACCATGCAATTTGTAGACAGTAAGTGCTTGCTTCAGAAAAGAAAGAGATGAGCTGAGCTGGAACTTTAAGGAAGGTCTCTAAGATGGAGGATTTATGCTGGAACTTGAAGAAAGCTTGGATTCTGATCTTAGTTCTGCCTTTAATCAGTAGAATGGAATAATTTCGAGCAAGTCCCATTATTTTTCTGGATTTTCATCTTTATCTTCATACTTTGAAGTGGAAGTTTTAAATTACTCTCTAAATTGCCTTCTTGTTCTAAAATTCCATAATTCTAGAACATAAGAAAAAAATGTAAGGGTGAAATGGTTAAGAGAATATACAAAAAGTGTTTCAGACAAATCCAAAGAAACTGGGAAGAAGAAAGTGAGCAGTCATTAGAGAATGGGATGAAAGCCTAATTATGTGGGGTCAAAACAAAATTACAGCTTACTGCATCTGTTAATGTGGCCCAGCAGAAAAATATTTACTAAACATTTAATAGAAAGCAGACAATTTATTTTGCCTTTAACCAGTAAAATAGAATAAATTGCTATGATATAAATCTAGAGAATATCAAGGAGGCACAATAAGATAATGATCAGTTCTATTTGGGAGCAGGAAGGGTTGGGAAGTGTCAGGAATGTTTTAAAGGAAGTAGACTGAATAGTTCCCTGGTTAGGCATTGGTAGTAGAGAAAGAGACTGAAAGGTTCCGGAGAACCTTTCCGTCTTTGCTATATGCACTGCAATGCCTCCTACCTAGAACACTATCTGGTACATAAGAGGCACTCTATGAATATTTGAATAATTAATTAGTCAGTTAATTAATGTGCATGTCCTGATGTGAAAGCTTGAACAAAGTAGGTTTCCAATAACACAATGCCATGATAATACATTTTTAAAAATTTCACTTAAAAGCATTACTCACTTTGTAATAACCTTGCAATTAAGTATTTTCTCAATCAAGTATTATATTAATAACGTAATTGTGATTGTATGGGTATCTGAGAAATTTGTATTATTGTTATAATGATGAATACGGTAATGAAAGAAGGAAGTGGAAAGGCATTCCAATATGGAATAGCCAAACAAAAGATCAGAGACATAACATAGCTTGGGAAGCAGGACATAAGGAAAAATCAAGTCTGAAGAGGCTGATAGAGACGAATAAGTCCAAGATTGCCAATCCTTTGACTCTGATAACTTCTTTTTTAATGTCAAAAACTGTACAAAAGGCCATGTGATAGTAATTATACTTTTAATGTAATTATACGTAATAAAAAGGTTATGATGAAATCACTAGTAATTTTAAATAAACTTTAAATTTATCCATCACAATAGTATCTTAGACATTTTTAAGAAGTAGTGAGATTTTGTAGAAATTATTTATTCAATATGTAGACAAATGTTAGCGAACACATAGATTCACTCATGCCCTCCCCACAAACTGAAAACCACTGCTATAGTAATAGTAGCAATAGTAGCAACATTTATTCAGGAGTGACATAGCAGGCTTCTTCCAGCTCACTGCTCTGTCATCGTTACAGAAGGAACCTCACCTTCACTTCCAGGTGTAACATTCTTTGTTTTTTTTTAATCTTACTTTGCAATTACAATTTACATTTAATATTATTTTTGTATTAGTTTCAGGTGTGCAACATAGGGGTTAGATAATCATATACTTTACAGAGTATTCCTCTCTGATGTTATAAAATTAGCAAGAGGCAGAGAGAGACTTTTAACTCACCCATTCTTACTCCAGAGCTCACATTACCTCCAGAGTACATTGCCTCTTGCTATACAACTGTAGGAAGTGGGTTTGAAATAGGTAAGTATTATAACCTAACAAATGTGTATTCTCTTCACTAGTATTGGTTGTAGACTGCCATGGGAAGGAAGCATTCCCTTCACATTGTAGCCCTCTAAAGAGGTGATTGTGGAGGGGCTGATGGCTGAGGGCGTTCTGCTGGCAGCATTCTCAGAAGCTAAGGGAAAAAATCCTTCCCTCCTGAAAGAGGATCTGGGTGGCACATCATAGCATCCACCTGGTATACATGACATCATACCTCCTCCTGTGCCTGTGGCCAAATTGCTAATTAATCATAGCTTTCTTTTTCACTTAGCCCAGATACACTTTCTTAAGCTTTTTAAATACAGCAAACCAGGCATTGTTACTAATTGACTAGAGTCAGCACATAGCCTACTAGCCCTTTCCCTCTAGCTATCCAAAACCTGGTTGATGTAAGAGTATAACGGTCTAGATCCCTCTGATTCAGGACAACTTTGAAGGCCCACCCCAGCTTCAGAGCTCTACATGGAATTGGGTGAAGCTTTAACTGAGACTATGTAACAGCCCAACTTCCCCCTCCATCCATACTGTTTTCCTCTCTTCTCTTCCCATCTATGAATGGAGATCCCGAGAACACTCACTAAAAAACTTCTATCACTAATATTCATCTCAGAGGCTGTTTCCTGGGGAAGCCAACCTGCAACACCATGTCCTTCTTCACTCATTAACTCTTCTTAATTGGAGGGAGGTAATACATCTCAACATAAAGAAAACTTAGATGTAGCTAACATTTTTTTGGCCTACCCAACACTATTTCATGGTATCAGACTGCCCACTGGCCACAGAGGAGTGTCCTATGCTCCACCAATCATAGTATCTTGCCTTCCGGGCCACAGAGATGGCTGTAAGTGGTATGCACATGATTAGGCTTGGACAACTAGAATCCTTCCCTGATAATTTTTGTACTGATAATAGCTAGAAGACAGACTTCCCTTGCTTCTCAGATCATGGAGCTGGCACGATATGATCCTGGTGATGCTTGGGTGATATTTATTTTCTACAAGGAAAAGGACCACTGAAGTAGAACAGAATAAAGTCAAGCAGAGAGCAGAAACAGAATCAGGTGCAAACCTTCAAGTCCCCTATAGGTACCCTAGTTCTTGTTGCTCTTCCAATAGTACCATGAACTATCCTGGTATCCTTCTAATATATATATATATATTTTAAATTGAATATATTACTTTTTGCTTAAACCAGTTTAGATTGGGTTTTTCTTTTCATTTGCAATGGAAAGAACTTGACTATATCTGTGTGTTTGATATTTCTATGACTGTCTCTAACCTAGTCTTACTCAATGTCCTAAATGTTGAGGAATATGTTACAAAATAATCCCTCCTCTGTTAAACACCAGCACATCAAATTTTTTGAGTCAACATATATTAAAGTCAGTATATTCCAAATAGTGTTTTGAACTTAAGAAAGGGTTAGGTTTGTACAAGAGAAATAAATTATGTGATTTTTGCCTTAAAGAATACTCCATGAAAACAGAAAAATTCCTATGATTCAACCACACTTGCCACTCTATAATAGATGCTTACTCCTCAATTAAGTCTTAAAACATTATTTCTGTAGGATTGATTATACTGCCTTTCTAGTTGTAATATATTTCTGTCTATATACGATAACCTAAAAGATATCCCAAAAGATAGGAATTGCCTTTTTAAAGTAACTTTATTTTAGAAATACAGAAAAATTGTGAAAATACAAGAGAATTCCCATATACCTGACATCCAGTCTCCCTTATTATTATTATTATTATTTATAATTTATTTATTTGTTTGTTTGCTTATTTTATTTTTAGAGAGAGGGGAAAGGAGAAAGAGGGCGAGAAGTATAACTGTGTGGTTGCCTCTCACTCACGCACCCAACTGGGGACCTGACATGCAACCTAGTTATGTGCCCTGACTGGGAATCGAACCAGCGACACTTGGCTCGCAGGTCGAAGCTCAATCCACTGAGCCACAGCAGCCAGGGCTCCCTTATTATTAACATCCTGTTAGCATGGTACATTTATGACAATCAATTAACCAATAATGATACATTATTATTAATTAAAATCCATATTTTATAAGATCTATATTTTATCAAATTTCCTTAGTTTTTACCTAATGACTCTTTCCTGTTCTAGAATTCTATCTAGGATACCACAGTACATTTACTGAGTTGGCCCAAAAGTCAGTTGTTTGTCCCATAAAGTAAAATACACATTTTTTATTTTCACCAATAACTTTATTGATTTGGATATTTTGAGTATGTCAGCTGTCTCCTACTATTGACTTCTAGTGAGTAGAGGCCAGGGGTGCTGCTAAACATCTTCCAATACATAAGACAGCCCCACAGCAAAGAATTACTTGACTAAAATGTCAATAGCACCAAGAAACTTCGCAAACAACTTTTGACACATTCGATCAGCCATAGCACCTTTTCCATACACTGCACAAATCATTTTTTTTGCATGTCAGTTGTGTTTTTACTTTTTTTGAAATAATAAAGCATAATATGCTGAAAATGTTGTCTTTTCTTCCATCTTCAATATTAAAATGGTTGCACAAAAATTCAGCGATTTTGGTTTTTTTAAATCTACACTGATTTGATGGCTGTCATAATACAATATAACAAAATTGTTTCAAATAAAGTTAAAGACATCTAAGCGCTACTAGAGTCATCATATAGAAAAAAATTAAGTACACTTTTTGGCCAGCCCAATAGTAATTATGTCTCTTTATCCTCCTTTTGGCAGTGAAAGGTTTTCAGACTTTCCTTGTTTATGATGACCTTGACAGTTTGTAGGATTGCTGTTAAGGTATTTTGTAGAATAAACTTTAATAGAGACTTGTCTGTTTCTCTCATGATTAGACTAGGGTTATGAGTTTTGGGAAGGAAGACCACAGAATGCTACTCTCATCAAATCATATGAAGAGTATTTACTAACAACATGACAATGTTGTTGTAATCTTGATAATTTGGTTTAAGGAACTGACTTTTACTGCAATTTATTTAATGCTTAATCCAGAACCAATTATAGGAGAGCATTTATACACTGTCTTGATGATATCTGGGTTGGGTTCATTAGTAGGGGTATTCGTTTGAAGAGGTAACCATTAAAACAGAAAATCATTTCTTTTTCTCTAGGGGGAGGAGTGGAAAAATAATTGATTTTCAAGATTCAGCTCTGCCACTTAGGATACATATGACTGTGTAAGTTACTTCTGCATTGATAAAATGTGATAATTGGTAAATGTGATAATTGGTAAAGTATTTTCATCTGATGAAAATAATGTATGTAAATGTGTTTTCTATAATATTATGCTTTCACATGTCAGAATCCTATATAAAAATCTAAATACTTTTTCTTTCCTTTCTCAGATTAGAAGAGAAAGCTTTTAGAAAGTTACAGAGGTAGTAGAAGGGCCCTTGGAGCTTAAGAGAAAGGCAGAGGTAATGCTCCTGTAGGGGAGGTGAAAGGCACAGGCTACTCCCTAGAAGAAGAGGGCGCCAAAAATGTAAACACTTTGGAAAGAATTACATCTTAAGCAGTTAACATCTCTTAATAGGTTAATTTTCTGTGGCTGGCTAAGCAAAGCAAGGTCAATATGAAGTTGAGGAAAGGATAGATTATTTATATTCAAGGATTTCCAGGTTTTGCCTTGCTGCCTTTTGTCAAAATTGGCTTGTCATTGGAGATTGAATAGGATTTCTTAGCTCTTATGAAACCAGAATGAAGGGATCAAATTTGATGTGAATTAAATATTAATAATTTTGGTGTTAGTTGTTCTTCTCCATCTATGAGATGGAAGTTATCACGCTCTTAAGGTGTAATAATTCTTCCAGGTTATTCTAGGACCATTAGGCACGTAACTTTATTTTTGAAAAAGATAGGAAGCATAGAATAACTACTCAAAGATAATGTCTTCCTGTCAAAAAATCATACCACTCTGATTTGAATGAAAATACCAAAGTTTTTTTTTGTTCCTGAGGTTTTATGCTCATGGAAGTTCTTTAACCTGAGGTTTGAAAAATAAAGCAATCCATCTTTTCCTTAAACAGGAATAGAGCCAATAACTTTTTAAATTTTTATGCAAGGGCAAAGGAAATACGCAGACAAAGAGGGGGGGACTTTTTATGCATCACTATAATTAACGCTGAACATAAAGTCACAGGCTGGTATAATGTAAAGAGCAATTATGTTAGAGACCAGTGATCTGGATTCAAGCCTAACTCTGTCTCAAACAAGACATGGATGGGATTTTGAGACAAAGTTCCTGGAACATTTTTGTGTCTTGGATTCCTCTGTTGTGAAAGTATGGTTGACATGACAATATGAGACTGGGCATGCAAAAACATCTTGTAAGAAAGTGATTATTTATAATTTAGAATGTGCTGGCTGTCAGTAGCAGCATGTTATCATTCATTCAGGGCAGTTTCTGGACTCTATTTGGAAGCTCAGCTTGAAGCAAAAGCAGCACTTTAAGAACAGAAGGTCACACATTCTTAAATTCTTTCAGTTCTTGAAAGCGGTAACCTTGGAAACCAGGCAGGCACCACCCCTTTCAGTCATAATGCTTGGTTTTTCTTGCTTTTCTCTGTAATGTTTGGGGCATCGCTATTGTATTGTCTTTTATTTGTGTTCTCTCCATAACCTTAACATGAGAAAATTTCCTTCTACTGAAGCAAGTACAAAACCTTTCTAATCGCACCTTCTGTCCGCAGCTCACCTACTGTTTGCCCGGCTTAGCGGTTGCAGCCCCAGAAGTCTTCAAAGACAAAAACTCTCAGGAGGGGCAGAGTAGGCTACTTCCTGAACCCTGAGTTAAAGGAATTCAGGTAAAAAGGCTAAGGTGACTCCGATTCAGGTGCAACAGCTAACCCAAACCACAAAAATTAACACAACATTCTTCCTACAGACAAAACCCTCGCGAGATAAGACAGCAAAGGGCGAGAGAAGTCCACTTTCTCGCGAGAAGAGGGGGCGTCGGCGGAAACTGGGAAGTGGCCCCCTAGGCGACCCAGACACCACCAGTGGGCGTGGCCAGAGTTAAACCCGCCCCCTTCCGGCTCCTTTCCCCGCCCTCTAATCCTGAGGTGTTGGGCCCGAGGTGCGGGTAGTTAGGTGCTCTTGCTTCGTCTCCGCTAGTGCAGGGTCGTGTTCAAAGCTTCCAGAACGGGTCTTGGCCCGATTTGAGGAGAGGGGGCGGGGAGGGGCTTGCGGCCCCGCCCCCTTCTCCAGCTTGTCCTACAGCGCACTGGCCCGCCTACTCTCTCCGCGGGCCCTGGGGCCGCGTCCCCCTGGCAACTCAGCGGAGGCCCGAGCTTCTGCCCGCAGGTCTCGGCTGTGAGGTCCCCACGCTCAGCTCGGTTCGTCCCCATGGTGGGTTTCGGGGCCAACCGGCGGGGCGGCCGCCTGCCATCCTTCGTGTTGGTGGTGCTTCTGGTAGTGATCGTGATCCTCGCTTTCAACTACTGGAGCATCTCCTCCCGCCACGTCTTGCTTCAGGAGGAGGTGGCCGAGCTGCAGGGCCAGGTCCAGCGCACTGAAGTGGCCCGCGGGCGCCTGGAGAAGCGCAATTCGGACCTCTTACTCTTGGTGGACTCGCACAAAAAGCAGATTGACCAGAAGGAGGCCGACTACGGCCGCCTCAGCAGCCGACTGCAGGCCAGAGAGGGCCTGGGGAAGAGATGTGAAGATGACAAGGTAAGGACGAGCCCTCTCAACCCCCATAGTATCAGCTCAGGAGTGAGGTGGTTAGATCGCTAGCGGCTGCCTTATGCCTTACAGGATTGCAGCCCCCGAGGCTCCCCCTTACTGCCGACAACTGCTTCTGTCGGACTTTTCCTGGTTTATCACTGCCACATTCCCCAGTTCCTGCCAGACGTAACTGGCTGTTAAGTTCTGGTTCTCAAGAGTGGCCTATGTGTGGATGCCGCCTTTTCTCCAAGCTCAGTTGCTGAGCTGGCAGTAGTAATCATCTGGCCTATGTGGCCGCATTATGTTCACAGATACACAAATCTGGAAACTGCCAGATTTGGTATGGATATTGTTGCCTTAGCCTTATTCCATGCACACTGATCAATATTAATTTTTTTGTTTAAAGAATGGAGCCTCCTCTAACTCCTCTACTTATGGTAGTCACCATATATTTTTAAAGTAGTATGACTTTTCATAAATCTCTATAGGTCAGTGTATTGAGTAGTTTTAAAAAATCAAATATTACTGCCATTTTTGTGACCAAAATGTTATGAGAGATAGGTTCTGCAACTATATATGCACCACATTTGTGATTTGGACATAGTTAATCCAAAATTATGTACACAGTATGAATTGTTAATGAAATTAGTCAAAAAGGTAGAATCTAAAAATATGTTCTGTGCAACAGAATCTCATGTCAATGCTCTCATTGTTTTTGAAAGGAAATAAAAATGAAATTTTGTGTGCTTAAGTAGATATTATGGTTGGTGTTTTATGCAGATGGAAAGCCAAACAAAGTTTAAATTTATAAAGTTTAAAGCTGTAACTAGATCTACTAAATAGCCTTTGTTCTTACTAGCATATTGGACTATATTAATTTATGATTTATGAAACTTCTGTTGGCATAGCAGAGTTGTGAAAAATAGATGCCTTTCTGTACACTTCTTTGGTAATTTTCACATTGTTTTGTGTGTGTTTCAATTATAATTTATTAGTTTTTATTTTGTATATCAAAATCATTTATAGTAAATGATTATCAATTAAAATCTCCATGGGCTCCCAACTTCTTTATTGTCACCAGCCTCTACCTTAGTTCTATTTCATGAAGATTGAGGTCTTTAGGTAAGTGCTTTTCTATAACCTCTTCCTCTTCACCACAACATAGACATCCTCTGAGAGGAGTAAGGATCAACAAATTTATACACAGTACACACTGAACTCTAAAGACAAAAATTCTCTTGAATGGAGTAGGCAGAAATCCATGAAATTTTGAGTATTTAAATGAAGTCTTCAGATTCTGAATAGTTAGGTATTGCTACTCAAGTTCTTCTCTCCAATCTGAAAAGAAAAATAAGCCCTCTCTAGTAATTTATATTCTGGGTTCCATTTCTTCCATCTATTGGACTGTAATGATCAGTTTTAGTAGGTTTTCACTTTTACCTTCAAACAAGTATAGGTGTCCCGTTTTAAGAAATTTTTTATTTCCCTATATATCCCTTCTTCCAAAGAACCAATTTCTTTTTTCCCCCTTTTTCAGCTGAACTACAATTATGGGTGGTCTATAAATGCTTCATCAACTTCTTTTTTCATCCTCATCCTAATCTTGATTTATTCAGTCGGCCAGCCTTCTTTCCTCTTCTTTTCTGAAGCCATTCACTTGAAGGTCATTAAGTGACAGTCTTCTGAGTCAAATCCAAAAAACATTTTTATTCTCAATCTATTTAATCTCTCAATAGTTTGGACCTATTGATTATCTCTAGCTTTTTGGAAGCGATTTTCCTTCTTACTTTTATACACTATTGAACTCCCCAGATTTGTTTCCTACCTTTCTTACTATATTCTTTGTTGGATTTTTTTCCCACTCCAACCACCTAATAGTGGACTCTATTCTGGGGCCTTTGCTTTCTATTTAGAACAGCATTTTTAAAAGTGGTGTTAAACAGAATACTGTCTAGGAATTCTTAATAGGTGATCAGGAGGAGAACAGGAAAACCTTCTTTTTGGGAGAGAAATGTTGAGTAGTATAAGTAATATATCCTCTTCCTGGAGTTCATATGTGTTACATGCTCTTAAGTCACCTCTGACTCTTGGCGACTCTGTGAGTGAGTGAATGATGTCCACATTGTCCTTCTTCAGCAGCTCTACTCAGCTTCTGTAGATTCATGTCTTACGACTTTTATGTAGGCAAGCCATCTCATATTTGTTTTCCTCTTTTTCTGCTGCCTTCTATTTTTCTCAGCATTATGGTCTTTTCTCTTTTATTTATTTTTTAAGTATATTTTATTGATTATGTTGTTGCAGTACCAATTTTTTCTCCTTTTCCTCCCCTCCGCCCAATAACCCGCTTCTCTCCACCAATCCCATCCCCATTAGTTCATGTCCATGGGTCGTGCATATAAGTTCTTTGGCTTCACCCTTTCCTACATTATTCTTAACTTTTCCCTGTCTATTTTGTACCAACCAATTATGCTTCTTAATCCCTGCACCATTTCCCCATTTCTCCCCTTCCACCTCCCAGCTGATAACCCTCCAAATGATCCCCATACCTATGATTCTAGTTTGCTTAGTTGCAGTTTGTTTTTATTTTTTAGATTCAGTTGTTGATAGTTGTAAGTTTGTTGTCATTTTAATGTTCATAATTTTGATCTTTTTTTTAAGTAAGTTCCCTTGACATTTCATATAATAATAGCTTGGCGATGATGAACTCCTTTAGCTTTACCTTGTCTAGGAAACAATTCATCTGCCCTTCCATTCTAAATGATAGCTTTGCCGGATAGAGTAATCTTGGTTGTGGGTCCTTGCTTTTCATCACTTTGAATACTTCTTGCCACTCCTTTCTTGCCTGCAAAGTTTCTTTTGAGAAATCAGCTGACAGTCTTATAGGCACCCCTTTGTATGTAACTCTCTTCTTTTCATTGTGGCAGTTAAGATTCTCTCTTTATCTTGAACCGTTGGCATTTTAATTATGATGTGTCTTGGTGTGGTCCTCTTTGGGTCTAGCTTGTTTGGTACTCTCTGTGCTTCCTGGACTTGTATGTCTGTTTACTTTGCCAAATTTGGGAAGTTTTCCTTCATTATTTTTTCACATAGCTTTCAATTTCTTGCTTTTCCTCTTCTTCTTCTAGCACCCCTATTATTTGGATGTTGGCATGTTTAAAGTTGTCCCAGAGGTTCCTATGCCTCTCCTCGTTTTTTTCGATTCTTGTTTCCTCATTCTGTACTGGTTGATTGTTTTTGTCTTCCTTATGTTCCAAATCATTGATTGGTACCCCAATTTCCTTCCCTTCACCATCGGTTTTGTGTGGATTTTCCTTTGTTTCATTTAGCATAGCCTTCATTTCTTCCCTTATGCGTTTGCCATACTTAAGCATATATGTCAACCTGTGAGCATCTTTATCGCCAGTGTTTTGAACTTTTAAGTCTGTTTGGTTGGCTATCTTCTCATCACTTAGTTCTCCCACTGGAACCTTGATCCAGTCCCTCTTTAGGGCCATACTTTTCTGTCTCCTCAACATGGCAGGCTCCTGTGTTTGTTTGCCTCTCTGTCTTAGGTAGAGCTATCACACCTGTTACGTTGTAAGGGGAGGAGCCTTAGCTTCTCTTCAGTACAGGGCGACCTGTTTCACCTCGTTGTGGCGCTGTGTGTGGGGGAAGGGGTCTGAGAGGGAACAATGCTGCTTGCTCAGCACTTGTCCCCATTCCAAGCACTTCTCCCTCTTCCCGTATGGGACTGGCACCTCTCTAGTTGTTGCCCTGGCTGTTGTTCCTAGAGTGGGTGCGTTTGCAGACGCTCTAGAACCATGGGGACCCTTTAAACAAGCGGACTCTACTGAGAGACTGGCAGTTTCTTCTTCCACCCCAGCCCCCACTGGTTCCTTCAGTCAGAAGCAATGAGGCTTTAGTTTCCCTAGCGCTGGGAGCGCTCCCCAGGTGTCCCTCCCTAGTTTTTAAAATGTGAGACTGCGCTTTCCGCTGGCCTGCCACTGCTGCAGCCCCTGCTGCTGCTGCTGTTACCACCACCACCACCACCACCTCATCACGTCCTCTCCGCCCCGGCTCCACCCCCTACCTGTCTGGATGAGTATTTCTTCTTTATATCTTTGTTTGTTAGACTTCCATGTAACTCAATTTCTGGAATTTCTGGTTGTGTTTAGTTTTGAGGTAGTTATATTCCTTCTTAGTTGTGGAGGGAGATACAGAGTGTCTTTCTAGGCCTCCATCTTGGCCGGAAGTCCCAACACATTTTCCTATGGTCTTTTCCAAGGAACCCTGCCTTCTCATGATGTGCCTGAGTAGGACAGCTTTAACGTTTTGTCATTTTTGTCACCAGCGATGTTTCAGGCTTAATTTGTTCTGCTTGTTCATCTTCCTAGCAGTCAAGGGTATTTGTAAAGCTCTCATTTAACACCATATTTCAAATTAATCAATTTTTTTCCTGTCAACCTTCTTCACTGTCCAACTTTTGTATCCATATATAGTAATTGGGAATACAAGGGTGTGGATGATCTTAACCTTGGTCTCTAATGAAACCTTTGCCCTTGATGATGTTTCCTAATTCTTGCATTGCTACCCCTCTAAGTTTCAGCCTTCTCTTGATTTATTGGTTCCAGTCTTCATTTGCTTCAGTGACTGAACCAAGGTAAGCAAAATTTTAAACAATTTTAGTGTCTTCATTACCTATGTTAAAGTTATTTCTTCCTTAGTCATGATTTTTGTCTTCTTGATGTTCAAATACAGTCCTGCTTTGGCACTTTTCTTTCAGTTTCATCAGAAATTGTTATGAAGTCTCTAAGAAATCTATTAGTAAATAAGCCTATTTAATTTTGTTTAAACTAGTCTCAGTTAATTTGATCACAGATTTCTATTTTTATGGCCTATTTGTTTTCCTAGGTATCTTAACTACATTTCTTTGGCTAAAAATCAATGCAGCTAGCTTACAAATCTATACCTTTTATCTGTCAATTCCGTATTTTGAGCTAGTTATAGCATCTTTGTTGTAGTGCTTGAATGTTTGTTCTTGGGTCAATGAGGAGGCTTTGAACTGCTAATGGGAAGGGTCGTCTTGGTCTAGATGAGCCATAGATGAAATTTGTCCTTCAGAGGTGTTTCCTTTATTGCTGCTATTCCCTTGATATCTGGAGAAGTATATGAGGGGGGACCCCCCCCAAAATGGAATTTATTTATAAAAAATTGTGTATTTATTCTTATATGTTTAACCTTCAGTCGCCTTCAAAGAACTCCTTACTTAATGTAAAACACCTGTCAAGAGTTTTTGTTCCATTGTTCAAAACAGTTTTGAACATATTTTAAGGAGTTTGGAATATTTGGGGCTTGATATTAAGTGACTTGTTCCTAGTTCAGACCTGTCCTCTGCTGATCACCAACCCCCCACCCCACCCCCATCTCTCAAAAAGAAGGAGGAGGCAGCCTGCCCTACCCTCTAAGAGAACACCAAGCCCCTAGATCATCTGAAAGTCACTTGAACTTGTCCGTGCCTTGACTGGACCTTGGGTAGTGAACTCTAGGACCATGCCTCTACCCAGATTTCAGGAAGCTATAAAGGTCCTGGGAAGCTTTCCAGCTGACTTCACAGGAATCCTAATCCTCCATGGAGAGCAGCCTCAGATGAATTAAAACACTAAAGTACTCCCTTTTCTGAGAGTGAGAGGCTAGTAGTAAATGCACTGGATGCTAGAGTGGGAACCTGGGTTATGTTGCCAGCACTACTACTAAAATTACTGTGTGACCTTAGGGAAGTTACCTGAGTTCTCTGGGTCTCAATTTCTCACCAAGAAAATAAAGGGATAAATAAGACCCCTTCCAGATCTGAAATTTCACAGTTCCCTTCTGCACTCATTGTTCCAAGTGAATAGAAGGCCTATATGAGAGAGGACCCCCCAAAATCTGGAATTTATTTATAAAAAAATTGTGTATTCTTACATGTTTAAACTTTAGTCATCATCAAAGTACTCTCCATTTGATGGAAAACACCTATTGAAACGTCTTTTCTACTGCTCAAAACAGTTTTTGAACTTATGAACTTACTGATTTTGATGCCTTTTAGTGCTTCTGCCATTTTTGTTTCACCCCTTCCACATTGGCAAAATGTTTCTCTTTGAAGACTTTTCTCATCTGGGGGAAAAAAGTTGCTCACGGTGAAATCGGGGTGAATAGCGAACGTGAGGCATGGAGATCATGCTGTTTTTGGTCAAAAACTGCTGAACACTCAGCATGCTATGGACAGGTGCCCTTGTAAATCATCCATCATGAAATGGGCAAACATGCTGAGAGTCTTCAAAAAAAAAAAATTTCACTGAAGCCAAACACAGCCTCTCACAACACCACCAGTTGGTACACTGATACAGATGGATTCCTAGAACTGTCACCTAGCAGGGGAAGCCTGTACTACAAGGGGCCTGCCCTTCAGAAGATAATTCCATTTTGGGGGGGCAGAGGTTCCCCCTTGTTTGGTAGATCAAAAAACATTTTAAGCTTTGAAGGTTGCAAATTAGATTAGAATTCCAGGTCAGTTTATAGGTATGTGATTTGGGTACAAGTTATTTAACCACTTTTCTCATCCATGAAATGGGGATCATGGTACCTACCTAGCTATTGTATAGATCTGAGATCACCTGATTTTTTTACCTTTCCCCTAAAGGGTTATATATCCTTAAGGGGTGTATTAGTTGGTTAGGGCTGCCATACAAAATACTATACAAAAGACTGGGTGACTTAAGACAACAGAAATTTATGTTCTTAGAGTTCTGGAGTCTAGAAGTCCAAGGGTGAAGTGCCAGCATGTTGGTTTCTTCTGGGCCTGTCTCCTTGGCTTGCAGATGGCCACCTTTTTGTGTCTTGGGGGTCACATGGTTATCCCTCTGTGCACACACATCCCTAGTGTGTCTTCCTATTTTTATTTATTTTAATTTTAATTACTTACTGATTTTTAGAGAGAGAGGGTGAGAGAGAAAGAAAGAAAAGAAGGCAGGAAGGAAGATCAGTTTGTTGTTCCACTTATTTATGCATTCAGTGGTTGATTCTTTTATGTGCCCTCACCTGGGATTGAACCTGCAACATTGTTGTATCAGGAGGACACTCTAACCAACTGAGCTACTTGGCCAGGGTCCTCTCCTCTTCTTTTAAGGATACCAGTCTTACTGGATTAGGGCCCCACTGTGATGGCCTCATTTCAATGTAAAACTCTTTAAAGACTTTATTTCCAAATAGGTCATATTGTAAAGTACTAGGGTTTGAGACTTCAATATATGGATTTCGGAGAAACATAATTCCACCCATAATAAGGGGAATCCATGACATACATACTGCTTTTTCATTCCTCTTTCTGTCAGAAAGGTGCCTTCTTCTGTTTCCTAAATGTTGAGTATTTCTCTATCCTAACTTGAATTTTGACAACCCATATATTATACTAAAGCTATGTGGTCCATGTGGGCCAAATCAAGCTCTTGATAAATAAAAAGGGCTATTAGAATGCAGAAAAAGTCCTCCCCCCCCAATTTTTGTTTTATTACAAATTCAAAAAAAGTCAGTTTTGAGGTTTGAAGTTGAACAATAAATGACCTTTTTTCCCTTTAACATTCATGATCTTCCCTGAGGTAGTATGTACTTTTGGATGAATAGGAAAAAGGTAATGTACCAGAAAGGGGGATGCGAAGCATAGTACTTAAGAAAAAAAATCCTGTATGTGTGTTTGTACGTGTGTGTGTGTGTGCATATGTGTGTATGTATATAACACTCATACACATACCAAATATATATGTAAAAACCCTGGCACATGGTAGGTGTTTATTACTATGGGCTCAATCCTGGCTCCACCATTTCGTTTATGCATAACCTTGGGCAAATGACTTGACTTTTATGTGCCTCAGTTTGCTCATATGTAAAATCAGGACAATAATAGATATCTTTCTTACTTTTGTGAAGTTTAAATGAATAAATTCATTAAAATTCTTAGAACAATGCCTACCACATAGTAAAAAATATATTCAATAAGTGTTGTGTTAGCTATTATTATTCCACAGCTACTTCCTTATTTCTGTCCTACCTTCTCTTCAGAATGGGGCTCTATCTGCGTTTCTGTCCGGGATCCAGTCCCAGCTCCAGCCTACCTGCCTCACCCTTTGCTCCTGTTTGTCTGACTTTTTTTTTTTTCCCATTTCCTGGTCCATTTCAAGTTAGGCTTAGTTGACTCCTCCTATATTTGTCTTAGCTGACTCCCTGAAGCCTGGCTTTTCCTCTGTAATTTGAGGATCATCCTTCTACAGTACTTATAATATGCTGCACATTATAATTCCTGCCTTTGTCTCTCTCTCTCACCTGTCATAATCTGGCCAAGTTCTAGCTTTAACTGCTACCTCAAATTATTCTTAAAACATACAAAACTCGTACTTCCTCTTCAAACTATATCCCTTTCCTACCTTCTTGGTCCCTATAAATAATGCCCATGCAACCATTACTAAGACTGAGGTTAGAAATTTTGGTGTCATCTTTGATTACTTCATTATCTCATATTTAGTAATTCAACATGCACTTGAAAAATTGATTGAATTAAGTTTAAAAAAAAATTACTGGTAGTAGAATAGAGAGCATTGATTGGAAAGAGAGCACTAGTCTCCTTGCCTTGGTCTTTATTTCTTTCAGTCCATTCTCCCATTAAGCAAACCTTATCTTCATCAAACCTTACTTTCAAAGTGACTGCATCATGCACTGCATCAAGTCAGAATTCCAACTACCTTTGTCTCTCATTATCTCCTGACCCAAACTGGGTTCCAGACAGGCTGTTTTGCTTAATTTTGTCTCCCCACTGCATTTCTGTGTCATGTTCATTCCTGTTTCTGTACCTTTGTTTCTGCCATTTGACTTGTAGCCTCTTATACCTCTTTCCTGTGTGTCTTTTCTACCAATCTTACTACTAAGAGATTGTACTAATCTTTAGCATCTGATCTATGTCCATCATGAAGTTCCCTGGGACTTCTTACCTAGAGCATGCTTTTCCTCCTTTGTGCACAATTTGTATTTATTGTTTGAGCCACACTAATAAATTTTGTTCTTCATTTTTTTACTACTAGCTACTTACAGGCTAACCTTGTATCTTGACCCAATTTTAAGTTCCTTGAGGAAGGACCATATTTAACATTTTTGTCTGTGAGTTCTTGATAGTCTTCAGTGCTGATACAGTGTTATGGGTTACTGGATTAGGATGGGCCTGAATTCATTGTCTTGAGTCCTTATTAAGACTATTTGGATACTGATACACAAAGACACACAGGGAAGAAGGCCTTGTGAAGATGGAGTTCCTGAATGGAATGATGCATCTATAAGCCAATGGATTGACAGCAATACCTAGAAGCTAAGAAAGAGGCAAGAAAGGGTCCTTCCCTATGGAGTTCAAGAGAGAGAGCATGGCCCTACAGACAATGTAATTTTGGACTAGTAGTGTCCAGAATTGTGAGAGAATAAATTTCAGTTGTTTTAAGGCACCAAGTTTGTGGTACTTTGTTTTGGCAGCCCTAGGAAACTAATACAAAGTTCAATAGAAGCTCCAGCAGACTTTTTTTTTTTTTTTTTGGTAGTATCTGACAACTTGATTCTATAATGTATATGGAAATGTAAATAACCTAGGATAGCCAAATTTATAAAAATAAGAACAAAGTTGGAGGACTTACACTCTCTGATTGCAAGACAAAATATAAAGATGTAGGAAACAAACAGTGTGGTATTAATGAAAATAGGCATATAAATTGCTGGAGAATAGAGTGCAGAAATAGACCCCCAGATATATGGTCAATTGGTTTTTGACAAAGGTGCTAAAGCAGTTTAACAGGGAAAGGAAAATCTTTTCAACAAAATTTTTTGAAACAACTAGGTATCTTTTTAATTTTTTATTCTCACCTGAGGATATTTTTTCATTGCTCCTGCAGAGAGGAATGGAATATGAGAGAGAGAGAGAGAGAGAGAGGAACATTGATGTGAGAGAGAAACATCAATTGGTTGCCTTCTCATGTGTGCCCTGACTGGGAATCAAACCCATATGCTGGGTATGTGTCCTGACAGGGAATTGAACCTGTCACCCTTCAGTCTATGGGACTATGCTCCAACCAATTAAGCCACACTGGCTAGGGCTCTTACTTTGTTTTTTTAATCCTCACCCAAGGATATGTTTATTGATTTGAGAGAGAGAGAGAAACATTGATCCATTGCCTCTAGTACATGCCACAACTGGGGATTGAACCTACCACCTAGGTATGTGCTCTGACTGGGAATCAAACCTGCAACCTTTCAGTGTATGGGATGACACTCCAACAAACTTAACCACCAAGCCAGGACCAACTGGATATCTTCACGGGGGAAAAAAGAACAATAACTGCTACCTTACAAAATAAATGAAATTAACTTGAAATGAATCACAAGCCTAAATATAAAAAATAAAACTATAAATATGCTAGAAGAGTACACAGGAGAATATATTTATGCCTTTAAGATAGACATGGATTTTTTTTTAAGTATATTTTATTGGTTATGTTGTTACAGTAGTTCCAAATTTTTTCCCCTTTGCTCCCTTCTGCCCAGTACCCCCCTTCCCTTCAGCAATCCCGCCCTCCTTAGTTCATGTCCATGGGTCTTGCATATAAGTTCTTTGGCTTCATCCTTTCCTATATTATTCTTAACTTCCCCCTGTCTATTTTGTACCAACCAATTATGCTTCTCAATCCCTGCAGCATTTCCCCATTTCTTCCCTTCCCTGCTCCCAGCTGATAACCCTCCAAATGATCCCCATACCTATGATTCTGTTCCTATTCTGGTTTCCTTAGTTGGATTTTGTTTTTATTTTTTAGATTCAGTTGTTGATAGTTGTGAGTTTTTGTTGTTATTTTAGTGTTCATAGTTTTGATCTTCTTTTTCTTAAGTAAGTCCCTTTGACATTTTATATAATAATAGCTTGGTGATGATGAGCTCCGTTAGCTTCACCTTGTCTGGGAAGCACTTCATCTGCTCTTTCATTCCAAATGATAGCCTTGCTGTATAGAATAATCCTGGTTGCAGGTTGCCTTTCATCACATTGAATACTGCTTGCCAGTCCCTTCCTGCCTGCAAAGCGTCCGCTGAGAAATCAGCTGATAGTCCTATAGGCACCCCACTGTAGGCAACTCTCCGCCTCTCTCTTGCTGCCCCCAGGACTCTGTCTTTATCTTTCACCTTTGGCATCTCAGTCATGATGCATCCTGGTGTGGTCCCCTCTGGGTCCAGCTCGGCTGGGACCCTCCGTGCTTCCTGGACCTGTATGTCCATTTTCTTTGCAAAATTTGGGAAGTTTTCCTCATTTTTTTCAATTTTTGCTTCCTCATTCCGCACTGGTTGACTGTATTTTTCTTCCTTATGTTCCAAATCATTGATTTGAACCCCGGTTTCCTTCCCTTCATCGTTGGTTTTGTGTGGATTTTCCTTTGTTTCACTTAGCATAGCCTTTACTTCTTCTCTTACGTGTTTGCCATACTCAAACATATCTATCAAGCCTTTGAGCATCTTTATCGCCAGTATTTTGAATTCTGCATCTGTTAGGTTGTCTATCTCATCTGTGAGGTTGGCTCTCTTCTCATTGCTTAGTTCTTCCACTGGAACTTTGATCCATTTCCCCTTTTGGGCCATACTTCTGTGTCTCCTCATTCTGACAGGCTTCTGTGTTTGTTTGCCTCCACGTCCCAGGTACAGCTGTCGTTGTAAGGGGCAGAGCCTTAGGGATTCATCAGTACAGGGTGACTTCTTTCACCACCGTTGTGGCGCTGTCTGGATGAGTATTTCTTCTTTATATCTTTGTTTGCTCGACTTCCATGTAGTTTGATTTTTTGGAACATCTGGTTGTTTCTAGTTTTGAGGTAGTTGTATTCCTTCTTAGTTGTGGAGGGAGACGCAGCGTGTCTGTCTACGCCTACATCTTGGCCGGAAGTCCTAAGCATGGATTTTTTGAGGACACAAAGAGCATTAACTATAAAGAAAAAATTGATAAGTTAGACTATCAAAGGTAAAAACTTTGCTCCTCAAAAGGCACTATTTTTTTTAAAAAAACAAGGCACAGATTGGAAGAAATATTTACATGTATCTGAAAAAAATTTTACCAGAATATACAGGGTGGGGCAAAAGTAGGTTTATAGTTGTAAGTATGTGAAACAGTTTACTCTTGTATTATTATTGATTATTGTATTATTTTCCATATGAACAGCCTACATTTACCCCACTCTGTATATAAACCTCTTACAACGCAATAATAAGACGACCCAGTTTTTAAAATGAGCAAAATATTTGAACAGACATTTTCTCAAAGAAGATTTATGAATGGCAAATAAGCTCATGAAAAGATGCCCAATATCATTAGTTATTACAAAAATTCGTATTAAAGCCACCATGAGATACCACTACTCAATCACTAAAACGACTAACATTATAAAGATTGACAATATCAAGTGTTAATATGGGTGGGGAGCAACTACAGCTCTCATGTACTGCTTGTGGGAGTATAAAATGATACACCACTCACTTTAGAAAACTGCTAGCAGTTTTGTATAGAATTAAATATATGCCCACCATATGACCCAGCCATTTCACACTTCAGTAGTATTTACCAAAGATAAATTAAAACTTGACCACGCAAGATTTATACACAAATATCCACAGTAGCTATATTCACACAAATACATACACAATCTGGAAAAACTCAAATTTCCATCAGCATGTAATGGGTAAATAATATGTGATAAATCCAGAATATTACTGGATACAACAGAATATTTCTCAGCAATGAAAAGGATTGAGTTACTGATATGCTTAGCAACATAAATGAATCTCAGAATCATTATGCTAAATGGGAAAAAAGCCCAACATAAAAGAACACATATTTATAATTTCATTTATGTAATATTCTAGAAAAAGCAAACTAATGTATAATGTTAGAAAAGAGAACACTTGTTGCCTGAGGCCAGAGATAGAGGGAGGGATGAAAAAGGGACAAGAGGAAACTGGGAATGCGGGGGTGGCAGTGGTGGCAGGAACAGGAAGGTTAAAATGTGTTATATCTTGATTGTGCTGGTTACACAGATATTTAAAGCTATCAAAGTCAACAAGTTGTTTACTTTAAATAGAACAGTCTATTGAATGTAAATTACACTTCAATGAAAGTTGTTAAAAAATAAAAATTAAAACATGGCAGTGAAAGTGGGGGGAGGGGGAGCCAATCAGTGGTTCTGATTGCCCTTAACATAGCTCACAAATCTTTCCTCAGTATGACTCAAGCCTCACAGTTCCACATCCAATATTATTCTCCCTTTAGCTCCCTCCAATCCACATACTGAACTTTTAGATCCTTATTCTCCTTTTCCCTATTCTGTGCTTTGGAACATAGCATGCCGTACAATTTGGAAGCCTCTTACCTCTCCCAAGCTTCTTATTGCTCCAAACCTCTCACTCATTCTTTACCTCACTAAATCCTAATCCTTTTAAAGGACTCATCTAAAACTTTATTTTTCAAGAATGTCTTCCCCCAAATCTTAAACTAGGTTAGGTCCTCCCCTCTATTCCCTGCTCAATTTTAAGCTCCATATCATGCATACTGTTATCTGTCTCTCATTTGCTACTGTATCCACAACATGTAGCATAGGAACCTGACCCAAAGTAGAAACTCAAATGTATCTGATGAAAAAAGAAATAAAACTGAGGTTAAGGATGGCAGTACAGGGTATCTAAACATTGAGTGAGAGAGGGATAGATCAGAGAAAATGGGTGTTATTGAAACTAAGGGAGAAAAATTTCAAGAAGCTGGGACAGGAAAAACAATCAGACATACAAGGCAACTGATCAAAAGCTCTGGAGCAACATTGTTCCAAGGGGGAGTTATTAGGCCAGGAAAAAATAGGACAAGAAAGTTAAATAAAGTTAATTAGGAATCAGAAAGAGAACTCCAAAACACTGAGAAACTGAAATCACTGCATACCTACCCTGTGCCTAGAAGGAAGCTTGGACTTCCAGTCAAAGGAAAGGTGAATTCTCTTCTAAGGAAGAAGCTAAAATGGGGAAAATCTTAGGTCTTCAGTCACACACACAAAAGAAAATAGATCTGTTTGCTTAATGAAGTCACAGTTCAAAAAGTACTCCATCACTTCAGAGGACAGATAGCCCATGCCACTCTAAATAATTGTTTCTTTTCCTCCATCAAGTGGGTGTAAGGAAGTTCCTTGGATGTACTTTTACCCTTTCTCTATATAACTAAAGCCATTGTTTTTCAAGAATCAGTTTTATGAGCTCCATGGAACCTCCCGGGATTACTCTGTTCCTTCTTAATGGAGCAAGAGAAAGTGGAGAAATATGAAATCAAGAAAGGGAGACAAAAAGGAAAAGTGGGGACATGTTTCTAAAATCTTTTTAGTATAGAGTACATCAAGTGCTCAATGTGTTTTTGACAACTAATACATTTGAGTTTTAAGAGAACAGTACAACTCTTTCCACCACCTTGGAGCCTGTGGAGGCCTGCCGGGAACAGAACTTGTATAACGACAAATATGTCTGGAGGGCTGTGGTCCACAGCCATTTGTGCTGGTTATAAGCTGGGTCTCTGGAACCAGAAGGAGCACACAGCTGTTCTTAAACTTGAAGGTGTTTATGCTTGAGATGAAACTGAATTCTGTCTGGGCAAGAGATTTGCCTATATGTGCAAAGCAGAGATTGACACAGTGACTCCTGCTGGCAAACTGAACAAAACCAGAGTAATCTGGGGAAAGGTAACCCAAGCTCATGGAAACAGTGGAATTGTTTGTGCTAAATTCTGAAGCAACCTTCCTGCTAGGGCCATTGGACACAGAATCTGTGTAATGCTGTACCCTTCAAGGATTTACTTATTGAAAAGTGGATTTGTTTTTTGTAAAAAAAAAGAACAATAGAGGACCAAATTTCTTCAATATTAACTATACCAATGCATCTAGGAAAGAAAGGAACTAACATTATTAATGTTAAACTTTGTACTGGACAAGCTTTTATCTCATGAAAGTAAAAAATGAACTTTATTTCATGGATCCTCCTCATGTTATGGATGAAGAAACAGGCTCAAGAGAGGTAAGAGAATGGCAAAATTCTAAACTCAGATCTGCTTGATTCCAAAAGCCCTTGCTCTTTCCAGTAAACTTTATTTACCACACAGTATTTTACATATATTCCTGTATTTTAAAATGTAAAATGATATACAAAATAAAATTATATATATACTTTATATAAAAGCATTTATCTCATCAACAAATCAAATAACTTTAGTATTCACTATGTCTATTAGTTTCCTAGGGTTTCTGTAACAAACTGGATGGCTTAAAACAACAGGAATTTATTACCTCACAGTTCTGGACATTAGAAGTCCAAAATTAAGATGTCAGGGCCATGCTCCCACTGGGGAAGGGAAAATTCTTCTAGCTTCTGAAATCTCAGGTGTTCTTTTGTTTATAGCAGCATAACTGCAGTCTCTGTCTCTGTCTTCCATGGCTATCTTCCCAATATGTCTGTGTGTCTTTGTTTCTGCATGGTGTTATCTTCTGTACCCACCCTTTATATAGCATTTTGTTTTCTCTTCTTATAAGGATACCAGTCATACTGGAATAAGACTTACCCTAATTCAGTTTGACTTCATGTTAACTTGATTACATCATCAATGACTATTTCAAGTAAGGTCACATTCATGGGTACTGGGGGAATAGAATTTCAATATCTTTCAGGGTACACAATCCAACCCATAATAATTCTTTAAATCAACATGGAATGATTTAAATATTAATATTGACTATTCTAATTCATGAACATAGTGTATCTATTTTTAGGACTTCTTTAAATTCTTGTAACACCATTTTATAATTTTCAGGGTTTAGGACTTGCATATATTTCATTATATTTATTCCTAAGTATACTTCTTATATCTGATGTTATAAGAAGTGGAGTTGCATTTTTTATTCCACTTTCCACTTGCTCTTTGCAGGTGTATAGAAATGCTATTAATTTATGTATATTCATCATTTCCCTGAACTAAAACTAATTAATTCTAGTACTAATGGAATCTAAGGAATTCTAAGGAATTATGAAAAAGAGCCACTAGAACTCATTACTAATAGCTTTTAAAAATATATATGTATGTTATATATATATATTTACATATATAGGAATATATATATTTACATACGGAGGTATATATATACACATATATATGTATATATATATGTGTATGTGTATATATAATATATGCACCTTAGAATTAATTCTCTTTACACAATTATGTCAACTGCAGATACAGGTTTTTCCTCCCTTCCCAACTGGATGCTTTTTACTTTATTTTTCCTTGCCTTATGGTATTGGCCAGGTGAAATAAGATATTCTTGCAGAAAAGCATTTGGCATATTTAACACCTGTTTATGATAAAAAGAAAAAAAACTCAGCAAAATAAGAATAGAAGAAAACTTCCTCAAATTCATGAGGTAGCTATCAAAACTCCACAGCTAATATTATTTTTTTATTTTTTATTGTTTATGCCATTACAGTTGTCCCAATTTTTCCCCTTCTGTCCCACTCCACCAAGCCCCCCTCACACTCCCTCAAGCAATTCTCACACCATTGTCCATGTCCATGGTCATGCATATATCAGTATATTCTTTGGCTTCTCTGTTCCCTATGCTGTACTTTACATCTCCATGACAATTTTGTAATACTAATTTGTACTTCTTAATCTCTTCACGTTTTTCAACCATCCCCCATACCCCCTTCCATCTCGCAACATTCAAAACATTCACTGTATGATTTTGTTTCTGTTCTGCTTTTATTTTTTAGATTCAATTATTTATAGATATGTATTTCATTTATTGTTCATATTTTTGATCTTCAAGAAGACTTTTAACATTTCATATATTCTGGCTTGGTGGTGTTGAACTCCTTTAGCTTCTTTTTTTGTCTGGGAAGCTCTTTATCTGTCCTTCAGTTCTAAGCGATAGCTTTGCTGGGCAGAGTAATTTTGTTTTTTATCAGTTTGAATATTTCTTGCCAGTCCTTTCTGGCTTGAAAAGTTTCTTTTGAGAAACTTTTTTTTTAATTTCTCTATTGAGAAATAAACTGACACTCTTATGGGGGCTCTTTTGTAGGTAACTAACTGCTTTTCTCTTGCTGCTTCTAAGATTCTCTCTGTATTTAACATTTGGCATTTTAATTATGATGTGTCTTGGTGTGGGCCTCTTGTGGTTCATCTTGTTTTGGGACTCTGTGCTTCCTGGACTTGTATGTCCATTTCCTTCACCAAGTTAGGGAAATTTTCTTACATTATTTTTTCAAATAGGTTTCCAGTTTCTTGCTGTTTCTTCTTTGATGCAAATGTTGGTGTGCTTGAAGTTGTTCCAGAGGCTCCTTACAGTATCTTCATTTTTTTGGATTCTTTTTTCTTCTTGTTGTTCTGATTGGTTGATTTTTGCTTCCTTATGCTCCAGATTATTGATTTGATTCTTGGCTTCATCCAGTCTACTGTTGATTGCCTGTAGAATGTTCCTTACTTCAATTAGTGTGTCCTTCATTTCTGACTGGATCTTTTTATGCTGTTGAGGTCCTCACTAAGTTTTTTGAGCATCCTTATAACCAATGTTTTGAACTCTGCATCTGATAGATTACTTTTCTCCATTTTGTTTGGCTCCTTTTCTAGAGTTTTGTTCTGTTCTTTCATTTGGGCCATGTTTTTTTTGTCTCTTCATTTTGGCAGCCTCCCTGTGTCTGTTTTTTTATGTATTAGGTAGAGCTACTATGTCTCACAGGCTTGATAGAGTGGCTTAATGTAGTAGGTGTCCTGTAGGGTCCATTGACGTAACATCCCCTATTACCCGAGATGAGTATTCAAGGTGCACCCACTGTGAGAGTTATGTACACCCTCCTCTGTGTAGTTGAACTTTGATTGCCGTTGGCACGTCCAAGGCCAGCCACTGCCTGTGTTCTCTCTGGGGTCACAAAGCATTAGCTACAAAGCTCTCAGCAGATGGCAGCTACTTGTGCTGGGCTTGCATGTGCACAGGAGAGGCCAAGCTGTGAACCAAGGCCAGCTGCTGCTAATGCCAGTCCTGGGGCCACTTAGCAAGAGATAGGGGCTCACTGAAGCCAGATGCCATGTGCTTTAAAAAATTTAGGAAAATCTGAAGCACTGGCCAAGACAAGCCATTCATATGGAAAAGGCACTGGAAACAGTTTGGATGGGCCTGAAGTTGGGTGGGGCAGAGCCTCAGGGAATCACCAGGGTGGGGCAAACAGTGTGAGCCAGACTGATGGAGTCTCAGATATGGTGCCTGCCTGCTGGCTCTGTGGCTTTGTGGGAGGGAGAGCTCAGAAAAGGAAAAATGGCCTCTGCCAACACTTTTGTCTGGGAGAAAGCTGCCCCCCAGCTCTTGCCTTGATGCTGGACAATTCAGTTTCTCTCTATATGTCTCTTATGCCTTTCAATCTGCTGCCCCAGTGCTGGAACTCAGAGGGAGTGAGTCTGAGTAAATCTGTGTGCAGGTCCTTTAAGGAGGAACTGGCTGGCATTCCAGCACTTTCTGTTTTTCAGAGTCTCAATCCCTGCTGGTTTTAACAGCCAGAAGTTATGGAGACTTATCTTCATGGCACTGGAACTCTGGGTGTGGGGCCTGGTGTGGGGCTGGGACCACTAGCTGCTGAGATATCCCTCCCGATATTTATTCACCACACATAGGTGTGGGACCAGCCCCTTCTGCATCACCACCCCTTCTACTAGTCTCAATGTGGTTTCCTCTTTAATTTGGTAGTTGTAGGACTTCCATTCATTCAGTTTCTCTTAGTTCTGCATGCCAGTTGTTCTATAGTTTAGTTGTATTTTTGATGTGGTTGTACGAGGTGGCGAGCCGTGTTTATCTACACTGCCATCTTGACCGAAAGTCCACTAACATTATCCTTAATGGTCAAAGACTAAATGATTTCTCCTAATATCAGAAACATCAGAGAGTTTTAAGCAGAGGATTTCTTTGATCAAATTGAGCTTAAAACATTACTCTGGCTGTATAGTAGAAAAATGATTGAAAGGAAGAAAAAACTGATGTAGGGAAAATAATTATATATAAGGTTTTTATTAAAGAAATGTTTAATAGTGCTGATGAAAGATTATGAAGTCTTCAACTAAGCACAGTATAATTCTTAACCTGGCCAGTACCAGCCTCAGGGGGGCATTTTGGTTAGTTCTAATGACTGGAGAGTGTTAATGACATTTAAGCACGGATCTAGGAAGGCTAGATGATTTGTATTTCAGGAGAGAGTCTCAATTTTGAAGAACTTACCTGCTCCAAATACCAGTAGCACCTTGATGGAGAAACACTGGGGCATTTAAGGCACAGAAATGGGGAGAAATAGAATTAACAAGATTTTGTAATACATTTGATGAGTGATGGAGAGTCAAAGATGAATCCCTTGATACTGGTTTGTGCAACCCAGCTGATGGTCATGCTGTTACCTCAGGTAGGAACCTTAGATTAGAAGTCAGTTTGAGATAAGCACAATTTTACGTAAGTTGAATTTGAGGAATCTATGAAATAACAAGTAGGCAGTTGGAAATAATCTTCTGGAACTCAGTAGAAAGGATTAAGAACACATTTGTCTGTAATAGTTGTTGAAGTCATGTGAATGCCCTAGGTTTAGAGTGAGATGCTGAATTTATAAAACAAACTTGCAGCATATAAGGTTAGTAGAGGAGGAGCAGGTTTAAGTAACTGAGAAAGAGTAGCTGGAGAGAGTAAGAAAAAGCTGAATGCTGTGGTGTCATGTAGGCCAAGCGAAAAGAGTTTTGAGGAAGAGTTGTCAATGTTAATTGCTGTAATTACTTATTTATAATTACTCTCCATAACTAGATTGTGAGCTAAGCAGGGCTATATGTTCTGTTAATCTTTGTATTCCCACAGTTCCTGGCATATGTTTTGAGCACCCAGTTCATACCTAATTAAAAATTTTGAGTGAATGACCATATCTGCACATTTATATTGGATCTACTTTTTTTTCATGTCCTTTACCTTTATATTGTGAATTTCTTCTTTTTTAAAGTATGTTTTGGGAGGTAAGATGGCGGAGGAGTGAGGAGAGGTTGCGGTTTTAGGCTCCGGAGACCCGTCTGCAGTTTGGGCTAATTGCAGACAGAACATCTCAGTGAGCAGCTGGACACTGGCAGGAGTTGAGCCAAGGCACTGCTGGATTAGAGAAAATCCATCTGGGAACAACCTGTTTAGTGAGGATAGCGGAGGAAAAGGGGACGAAACGGGATTCCTGACTGGGGCGGCTGCCCGAGCTGTGGCGGGAAGCACACAAAGGATCTTTGGCGACCACAGGCTACCCCAGAGAGGAGTCAGGCGGAGAGCGGATCTCTGCCCGCTGGCAGAGACGGGACTCGACCAAGTGGCATTGGCGCTGAAGGACAGGAGACAGCGTGCTGCCGGGCAAGTGAGAACATAATTCTCCTTTATATTTTTCTCTAGTGGATGGTGGAGACGGGAGGAAAGTTTGGGTGTGGTAGGCCGTTCTGGAGGAGCCCAGGCGCAGGGGCGCGCTAATCCACTCCTCAACCCTACCCTTGGGTCGCGGGGGCGCACATAGGGAAGTGCTCTCATTCACTGGCCCAGGTGCGCGGGGCCGTGAGTCCAGGCGTCCCTCGGACACTCCCCAACGGACATAAGATCAGTGCCCCAACGGGCACAGGGAGGGCCCACTGAACACGCAGAGGACTGTGCACAGACACCCCTAGACAGCTCCCGTGGGCGCAGGGCCCCAGGCCGGAAAGCAGACCACTAGCGCAGGCTCTGTTTGTGCCCACCCAGACGGGTGAGGGAACGGGGCGGCTGCAGCACGGGAACAGCGAGAGGCGGCGACCCACAGACGCTCGATTCCACTGAGCACAAGTGTCCCTGGCCCTGCCCTAAGAGGCGAGAGACCAACTCCCGGAGCTCGGCTCAGCGGGACTGAGGGCACAGGGCAGCGCGCGAGCGCGAAAGCACCTCAGCCCGGGGTCAGTGGGAGCTCTCGGGCCGCCTGTGCGGGCAGGGTCACCTTGGCGCAAACGGGGAACCGCCACGGCCCAGCGAAAGCAGGAACCAATCCCGGGGAAAGCGCTCGGGCCGCCCGCGCGGGCAGGGTCACCTCGGCGCGAAAGGGGAACCGCTGCGGCCCAGCGAAAGCAGGAGCCAATCCCGGGGAAAGCGCTCGGGCCGCCCACGCGGGCAGGGACACCTCGGCGCGAACGGGGAACCACCGCGGCCCGGCAGCAGTGGGCTCCAACCGCGGGGCAAACTCTCGGGCCGTCCGAGCGCGCAGGGGCTTGTGCGCAAGGGCACCTCAACTGGCTACAGGGGGCAGCAAGGTAGCGCGCCGTGCCGGCAACCGCGGGCGCACACCATAGCGGCAACCGGGTGCGCACACCAGTCCGGCAAAAGAACAAGAACCTCTGACCTGCCACACTAGACCAGCTGCGGACCCAGAAAAAGAAGGCAACACACCAAGGCTAAAACGGAGTAAAAACATCGTTTTTTTTTTTTTTTTTCTTTCCAAATTTTTTCTCCCAAATTTTTTCTCCCTTGTTCTTTCTTTCTTCTTAATAATTTCTTTTCTTTCCTTCTTTCTTTATTCTTTTCCTGAGGTTTTTTTTGGGGGGGGGTTTTGGGGGGTATATATATATATATGTATATATATATATATATATTTTTTTTTTTTTGGTTCAATTTTTTTTTCTCTCTCTTTTTTCTTTCTTTCTTCTGTAATCTTTCTTTTCTTTCTTTGTTCCTTTCTTGCTTACCTTTTGGGGTTTTTTGGGGGGGATTGTGGTAAATTTTTTATTTTCTTCTCTTTCTCTCTTTCTTCTTTTCTTTCTTCTATTTTCTTGGGGATTTTTTGGGGGGGTGTTTTTCCTCCACCTCTTCCAATAATAACAAACTTTATCTCTAACGTGTTGCATATAACCTCTCCTTCTCATCCTTTCTCTTTAATAGTGGTTTATTCGTTTGTGTGTCTAGCTTAGCCCCCCCTATTACTTTAAATAATACAATATAATTACTATATAAACCCAAATACAATACAATCCCACTTTCTTACTATACTAAGTATTTTTCTATCCTTTTCTTCTATTTTTCTTAACATACAATGTAAATATTACTAACTGGCTTGCACAGTCTCAACTATTATTAATCTATCAACCCCTCTATCAAAAATTATATTTTTCCTCCCCAAAAACAACTCGTATCTATTCTTCTTATAGTATAAAAGCTCAAATCTCTTTACATTTATATTAATACGGGCTAGTTGGCTAACGATAGCAGGATAGAGTGGGGGATACTTTCTGAGGGTGTGGGTCTCCTGCCTGGGCTGTGTGTTTATGTCTTTAACAGCATATCCACAAAAGAACTCAAGACAAAGCAGATAGAGTGACTCTCAACCAAGTAGCCAGAAGGAAGATCCTATCAAAGAACATCTGAAATATAACCGAACAGCATAAACAAACGACATAAAGGGTAACTCAAGACCATCAGGCTCAGGATATCAAAGAGACTGCACCACTGAAACTCCCAGACCTTCGATAAAGAATATTACACCACAAAGGAGGGAAGTCAAAGCAGACTACCCCCCCCCAATAAGTAAATAAATAAATAAATAAATAAAAACAAAAAGAATCCAACATGGTAAGACGCAAAAATAACCCCTCAATGAAAAGAAAAGAGGAATCCTCAGAAAGAGAGATAGACGAAATAGACATAGCCCAAATGTCAGACATGGAATTCAAAACAATGGTGGTAAAGAAGCTCAATATACTCGACATCCTTAAAATCAACTAAGACAACCTTCAAGGAAGTTACCAGCAGCTCCAAGAAAATTACAGGGAACTTGCAGAGAACTACACCAGCATAAAAAGAGACATAGAAATCGTTAACAAGAACCAGGAAGAACTTAAGAATACAATCTCTGAACTGAAAAACACAGTAGAATCAGTCAAAAGCAGACTAAACGAAGCAGAGGATCGGATTAGTGAGTTAGAAGATAATGTAGAGAAAAACTCCCAGACAATACAGCAAAATGAAAAACGATTGAAAAAATATGAACAAGATTTAAGGGAATTACAGGATAGCATTAGGAAAAATAATTTAAGGATCATCGGAATACGAGAGGAAGAAGAAAAGGAACATGGAATTGAAAATCTGATAGGAGAAATAGTGACAGAAAATTTTCCGAACCTGATGAGAGGAAAAGCTATGCAAGTCCAAGAAGCACTGAGAGTTCCAATCAAGAGGAACCCCCAAAAACCCACTCCAAGGCACATCATAGTTAAAATGGCAACATTCCAAGACAAAGAGAGAATCCTAAAAGCAGCAAGAGAAAAGCAGCAAATAACATACAAGGGAGCTCCGATAAGGCTATCAACTGATTTCTCAACAGAAACATTACAAGCCAGAAGGGAATGGTCAAAAATATTTCAAGCAATGAAAAACAAAGGCCTACAACCAAGAATACTCTACCCAGCAAGGCTCTCATTCAAAATAGAAGGTGAAATAAGGAGTTTCTCAGACAAAGGAAGACTGAAAGAATACATCTCCACCAAACCAGCATTGCAGGAGATGCTAAAGGGACTGTTCTAAGAAAAAAGAAGGAAAAAACAAGAGAGGAGAGGAACAGAGGTACAAAGGGAAATGAATAAATACACGTCAATAATAACCTTAAATGTAAATGGATTAAATGCTCCAATTAAAAGACATAGGGTAACGGAATGGATAAGAAAACAGGACCCACATATTTGCTGTCTACAAGAAACACACCTCAAAACAAAAGATTTACACAGACTGAAAGTAAAGGGATATAAAAAAATATTCCAAGCAAACGGACCGGAAAAAAAAGCCGGGGTAGCAGTTCTCATATCAGACAAAATGGATTTCAAAGCAAGGACAATAAAAAGAGACAAAGAAGGACATTTCATAATACTTAAAGGAACAATCCATCAAGAAGATATGACTTTGATAAACATATATGCACCCAACATAGGAGCACCCAAATACATAAAGCAAATACTAGAAGACCACAAAAAGGATATCAACAACAACACACTCATAGTAGGGGACTTCAACACTCCATTATCAACAATAGACAGATCATCAAAGCAAAGAAACACCAAGGATATACAGGCATTGAACAACACACTAAACCACATGGATCTAACTGATATATATAGAACTTTTCACCCCAAAGAAGCAAAATATACATTCTTTTCAAGTGCACATGGGACATTTTCAAAGATAGACCACATGATAGGTCACAAAACAAGCCTCAACAAATTCAAGAAAATTGAAATCATATCAAGCATCTTTTCAGATCACAATGCCTTGAAACTAGAAATCAACCTCAGAGGAAAAAATCAAAGACACCCAAACTCATGGAGATTGAATAACATGCTATTAAATAATGAATGGGTTAACAATGACATCAAAGAAGCAATCAAGAAATTTCTAGAAACTAATGATAATGAGCACACAACAACCCAAAACCTGTGGGACACAGCAAAAGCAGTCCTGAGAGGGAAGTTTATAGCAATACAGGCATATCTGAAAAGGCTAGAAGAATCTCAAATAAAAAACCTAACCACAATGCTACAAGAACTAGAACAACAACAACAAACAAAGCCTAGGGCAAGAAGAAGGAATGAAATCATCAAGATCAGAGCAGAACTAAATGACATAGAGACTAAACAAACAATCCAAAAGATCAACGAAACTAGGAGCTGGTTCTTCGAAAAAATCAACAAAATCGACAAGCCTCTAGCCAGTCTAATCAAGAAAAAAAGAGAGAAGACACAAATAAACAAAATCAGAAATGAAAGAGGAGAAATCACGACTGATACCTCAGAAATACAAATGATAGTTAGAAATTACTTCAGACAACTGTATGACAAGAAATTTGACAATCTAGAAGAAATGGACAAATTTCTAGAAACATACAACCTTCCAAAACTGAATCAAGAAGAAGTGGAAAGTCTCAACAGACCAATAACAAAGAAGGAAATTGAAACAGTAATCCAAAATCTCCCTGCACACAAAAGCCCTGGACCGGATGGCTTCACAGGCGAATTCTACAAAACATTCAGGGAAGAACTAACTCCTATCCTCCTCAAACTGTTCCAAAAAATCCAAGAAGAAGGGAAAATCCCAAACTCTTTCTATGAAGCCAGTATTATCCTAATCCCCAAACCAGGTCAAGACACAACAAAGAAAGAAAACTACAGGCCAATATCACTGATGAACATCGATGCTAAAATCCTCAATAAAATATTGGCAAACAGGATCCAGCAACACATCAAAAAGATCATACATCATGATCAAGTGGGCTTCATTCCAGGGATGCAAGGATGGTTTAATATTCGCAAATCAATAAATATAATACATCACCTAAACAGAATGAAAGACAAAAATCACATGATCATATCAATAGATGCAGAAAAAGCATTTGATAAAGTTCAACACCCATTTATGATGAAAACACTCAGCAAAATGGGAATAAAGGGAGCATATCTTAACATAATTAAGGCTATATATGAGAAGCCTGAGGCCAACATCATACTCAATGGACAAAAACTGAAAGCATTCCCCCTGAACTCAGGAACGAGGCAAGGTTGTCCACTCTCTCCACTCCTTTTCAACATAGTGTTGGAAGTCCTAGCCACAGCAATCAGACAAGAAAAAGAAATAAAAGGAATCCAAATTGGGAAAGAGGAAGTGAAACTTTCATTATATGCAGATGATATGATAGTATACCTAGAAAATCCTATAAACTCCACTAAAAGACTACTCAATATAATAAGTGAATTTGGCAAAATCGCAGGGTACAAAATAAATATACAGAAATCTAAGGCATTTCTGTACACCAACAATAAAATAGCAGAGACAGAGACAAAAAAGAAAATACCATTTACTATAGCAACAAGAAAAATAAAGTACCTAGGAGTAAACTTAACCAAAGAGATAAAAGACCTGTACTCTGAAAATTACATAACATTGAAGAAAGAAATTAAGGAAGAAACAAATAAATGGAAGCAAATACCATGTTCTTGGATGGGAAGAATCAACATCATCAAAATGACCATACTACCCAAAGCAATTTACAGATTCAATGCAATCCCTATTAAAATACCAATGACATATTTCACAGACCTAGAACAAATACTCCATAAATTCATATGGAACCAAAAAAGACCCCGAATAGCAAAAGCAATCTTGAGACAGAAGAACACAGCAGGAGGAATCACAACACCAGATATCAAACAATACTACAAAGCCACTGTAATCAAAACAGTATGGTACTGGCATAAGAACAGACATATAGATCAGTGGAACAGAATAGAGAGTCCAGAAATAAACCCAGGCCTCTATGGTCAACTAATCTTTGATAAAGGAGGAAGGAACATAAAATGGAGTGAGAAGAGCCTCTTTAACAAATGGTGCTGGGAGAACTGGATAGGGACCTGCAAAAAAATGAAACTAGACCACCAACTTACACCACACACGAGAATAAACTCAAGATGGATCAAAGACTTAAATGTAAGCCATGACACCATAAAAGTCCTAGAGGAAAACATAGGCAAGAAAATATCAGATATCTCACGTAACAATCTCTTCACGGATACATCTCCTAAAGCAAGAGAAATAAAGGAAAAAATAAATAAATGGGATTACATCAAACTGAAGAGTTTCTGCTCAGCAAAAGAAAACATCAGCAAAATGAAAAGGAAACCAACCATATGGGAAAACATATTTGCCAATGACATCACAGACAGGGGACTGATTTCCAAAATATATAAAGAGCTGATACGACTCAACATCAAGAAAACAAACAACCCAATTAAAAAATGGGCAAGGGACCTGAACAAACACTTCTCCGAAGAGGACATACAGAAGGTCCATAGACACATGAAAAAATGCTCAACATCATTAGCCATCAGGGAGATGCAAATAAAAACCACAATGAGATACCACCTTACACCAGTCAGAATGGCCATCATCAACAAATCAACAAGCAACAAGTGCTGGCGAGGATGTGGAGAAACGGGAACCCTACTGCACTGTTGGTGGGAATGCAGACTGGTGCAGCCACTATGGAGAACAGTATGGAATTACCTCAAAAGATTAAAAATGGAACTGCCTTTTGAACCAGCGACTCCACTACTAGGATTATACCCGAAGAATCTTGAAACACCAATTCAAAAGAACTTATGCACTCCTATGTTCATTGCAGCACTGTTTACAATAGCTAAGTGCTGGAAACAACCTAAGTGCCCATCTGTAGATGAGTGGATCAAAAAACTGTGGTACATTTACACAATGGAATACTATGTAGCAGAAAGAAAGAAGGAACTCCTACCATTTGCAACAACATGGATGGAACTAGAGAGAATTATGCTTAGTGAAATAAGCCAGGCAAAGAAAGAAAAATACCATATGATATCACCTAATACAGGAAACTAAAGAACAACACAAACAAAGGAACTAAATAGAACAAAGAGCAGAATAGCAGTCAATAGGGGGGAGGGGAGAGGGAGAGAAGGGGGATAAGTAAGGGAAGGGTTTAATTAAAGAGCCTGTATAAAAGACTCATGGACATAGACAACGGGGAGGGATATGATTGCGGGAGAGGGGGTGGGCTGGGTGGGGGAGAGAAATTAGGGGAAAAGGGGACAACTGTAATTGAAAAACCAAAATAAAAAAAATAAAGTATGTTTTATTGATTATATTGTTACAATAGTTCCAGTTTTTTCCCCTTTGCTCCCTTCCGCGCAGCACCCCTCCTCCCCTACCAATCGCACCCCAAGTCCATGCCCATGGGTCGTACATACAAGTTCTCCTGCCTCACCCTTTCATATATTCTTCTTTTTTTAAAAAATAAATATTTTAAAAGTAAAAAATAACAATCCCTCCTTCTCAGACTTTAGACCCTTTATAATCTTATAAAGGACAATGGGCGAAGGTCTTGAGCTCCTCTAGCTGCTTCAAGCTGTACATGGTTGTTGTCCTACCTACCCATGGGTCCAGATCCCTAATAAAAGTGGGGGTGTGGAGGGAAGGGTGGCCTTCCCACATGGAGAAGGATCTTGCAGACTCCAGGTCAGTTGGCTGTCCCCAGACAACGGCATGCTTGGTTTAACAGGCTGGCATCCTTGTTGTATTCTGGGGGCAACATATTTGGCAACAGGGTTAAAAGACATCATTCAGTCTATAACCACTAGATGACAAAAGGCAGGTATTAATTTTTCAATGTCCCACATTAGGGAAAAGAAGGGCTTCTTTGGGCTGAGGGAAATATTTTAGGTTTCCCCCCTCTCAGACCTCTAGACCCTTTCTGTCCAAGCCTCTAGAATAGAAAAGGGAAACCAGTTTTAAAGTGAAACCCGCAGACCACCCCATGCTTCACCAACCCAGCCACTTAGTTCAGCCAAACCATTGAGTCTCAGGAGGCAGCGATGCAGACAGGATTAAGTGAGGCCTATACGTACAGACAATCACTCAGGTAATGAGATCATAGGCTTATGCCCTTTGAAAACAGAAAACACATGTTAATTTATGTAACATAACCCACAAACAAGTCTCTAAATCTGCAAGACTGTCTTATTGGAAAGACATCCAGTTGCAAGGCATTTGACATTCTTCTTGCCTGTAAATTAAACCTCTTTGATGATACCACAGACATAGTTTAACTTTCAAATGAAAATAAATTTTAAATGAAAAGAAGCTTTAAAGACAGCTGCACTACTTTATAGTCTACCACTGAGCATTGTGGTTTTCCTTGAATCACGATTTTTCTCCCTAAGATTACCCTCCTTGTCATTAAAGGGACTGCATTAAGTCCATTTTTAATTTATCCTGTTCATTTGCATAAACACAAGAGCAGCAAATGATCACTTATGATCTTTAGTTCTGCTTTGCTGGAACTTACGCAAGGAGCATTTAGGGTGACCTTCAGTCGTGAATTTCTTGACTATAAAAGTCTAATCTAGCCCTGGCTGTTGTGGCTCAGTGAACTGAGTGTCAGCCTGAGAACCAAAGGGTCGCTGGTTCAATTCCCAGTCAGGGTACATGCCTGGGTTGCAGGCCAGGTCTCCAGTTAGGTGTGTATGAGAGGCAACCACACATTGATGTTTCTTGCCCTTTCTTTCTCCCTTCCTTCCCCTCTCTCTAAAAATAAATAAACAAAATCTTTAAAAAAAATTAATCTAAACTTTGTGAACACATATTGGAACTATGCGCTATGTGTGGACTCAGTACATATTTGATGATAGATTCAGCAGTTTGCACTGGGTCTTAACCATGAGTATACATAAATATGTGCTAGGGTTACCACAGATATTACACACCTATCTGGTTATACTACTTTTCTGGAAGACATGATAAAAATATTCTGATGTAAGACCACTCATTATCATCTCATCTTTCTAGCATACATAGAATGTATCCTTTCCTTGAAATGCACGAAAGTCCATCTAGTTAGTATTTTCTTCAATTAGAAACTCAAAAATATTTTTGACTCAATTTAGCAATTAAATGAAGAAAACCCTGGGATTAGTTTAATGGGATTATAAGAAAAAAATTGAGTTATATAAGGACTTATTTTATAAACTGGAAATTAACTGAAATATATTCACAAAAGATAAAATGAAATGTCTTTTTACTATGCTTTATGACTTTTCAAAGCACATTATATGCATAAGTCATTTATTTGGGAAAGTCGAGTATCTATCCTGTGCTAGGTACTAGAGATAGAGAGATGATAAGATTTAATACTTGTCCTCAAGGACCTGGATCTAACGGGGAAACACACACATAGAGAAATAATTTATGGGGTTGGCCAAAAAGTTGGTTAAGTTTTTTCCATGGGATGGCTCCAGTAGTGCTTAGTTGTCCTTTAACTCTATTAGAAACCATTTTGTTAGATTGTGTTGTGACATCTGTCAAATCAGCGTGCATTAGAAAAAAAGATATGCAACATTTTCGGCATATTACGCTTTATTATTTCACAAAAGGTAATAACGCAATAAAAATGCAGAAAAAGATTTGTGCAGCATATGGAGAAGGTGCTGTGACTTGACAGAATGTGTCAAAAGTTGTTTGCGAAGTTTCTTGGTACTTTTGACATTTTGGCCAAATAATTCTTTGCTGTGGGGCTGTCTTCTACATTGGAAGATATTTAGCACGCCTGGCCTCTCCCCACTAGAAGCCAGTAGTGGGAGATAGCCAACATACTCAAAACATCCAAGTAAATAAAGTTATTGGTGAAAACGAAAAATGTGTCTTATTTTACGGAAAAGACATAATGGACTTTTTGGCCACCCCATTCTAATGCATGATTAAATGCTATAGTAGAATTATTTACAGAGGGACTTGTAAGTCCAGAGGAACAGTTGATTAATTGCTTCAGGAAGTCAGAAAAGAAAGGATTCATTGAAGATGAATCCTAATGGATAAAGAGTAGTTTACCAAACCTAGAAAGGGGTAAGGGACTTATGGCCAAGATGGAGGCTTAGAGAGATATGCCGCATCTCCCTCCACAACTAAGAAGGAATACAACTGCCTCAAAAGTAGAGAAAACCAGAAGTTCCAGAAAATCGAGTTTCATGAGAGTCCAACAAAGATATAAAGAAGAAATACTCATCCAGACAAGTAGGAGGGGTAGAGAGGACATGGTATGGCAGTGGTGGCAGTGACAGGCCAGTGGAAAGTGCAGTCACATGTCTTAAAAAGTAGGGAGAGACACCTGGGAGCGCTTTCAGTGCCTGACCAGATGGCACAGCTCAGTTCCAGTGCCAGGGTAAATAAAGCCTCATTGCTTCTGACTGCAAACCAGTGGGGGTTTGGGGTGGAAGAAGAAACTGTCAGTCTCTCAGTAGAGTCTGCTTGTTTAAAGGGCCCCCATGGTCCTAAAACGTCCACACACCCACCCATTCTGGGAATGATGGCCAGGGAAACAGCTAGAGAGGAGCCAGTCCCATACAGAAGTGGGAGAAGTGCCTGGAAAAGGGGCAAGTGCTGAGCAAGGAGCATTGTTCCCTCTCAAATCCCTCCCCGACATACAGCGCCACAGCATGGTGAAATGCCTCACCCATACTGATGAATACCTAAGGCTCCGCCCCTTAAATGTAGCAGGTAGGACAGCCCTACCTAAGACACAGAGGCAAACAAACACAGGAAGGAGCCTGTCAAGATGAGGAGATAGAGAAGTATGGCCCAAAAAATGGAACGGATCAAGGTTTCAGTGGGAGAACTTACAGATGAGGAGATAGCCAGCCTAAACAGATGAGAAGATAGCCAACCTAATGATGTAGAGTTCAAAACACTGGTGATAAAGATGCTCACAGGTTTGACAGATAAGCTTAAGTATGGCAAATGCATAAGGGAAGAAGTGAAGGCTATGCTAAGTGAAATGAAGGAAAATCCACACAAAACCAATGGTGAAGGGAAGGAAACTGGGGTTCCAATGAATAATTTGGAACATAAGGAAGAAAAAAACAACCAGTACAGAATGAGGAAACAAGGATTGAAAAAAAAAATGGGGAGAGGCATAAAAACCCTGGGACAACTTTAAACGTACCAACATCCAAATCATGGGGGTGCCAGAAGGACAAGAGGAAGATCAAGAAATTGAAAGCTTATGTGAAAAAATAATGAAGGAAGACTTCCCTAATTTGGCGAAGAAAACAGACATACAAGTCCAGGAAGCACAGAGAGTCCCAAACAAGCTAGACCCAAAGAGGACCACACTAAGACACACCATAATTAAAATGCCAAAGGTTCAAGATAAAGAGAAATTCTTAAAAGCAGCAAGAGAAAAGAAGATAGTTACCTACAAAGGGGTGCCTATAAGACTGTCAGCTGATTTCTCAAAAGAAACTTTGCAGGCAAGAAGGGACTGGCAAGAAGTAGTCAATGTGATGAAAAGCAAGAACCTAGAACCAAGATTACTCTATCTAGCAAAGCTATCATTTAGAATGGAAGGGCAGATGAAGTGCTTCCCAGACAAGGTGAAGCTAAAGGAGCTCATCATCACCAAGCCATTATTATATGAAATGTTAAAAGGACTTATTTAAGAAAAAGATCAAAACTATGAACATGAAAATGACAACAAATTCGCAACTATCAACAACCGAATCTAAAAAATAAAAACAAAATCCTACTAAGCAAACTAGAATAGGAACAAAATCATAGGTATGGGGATCATTTGGAGGGTTATCAGCTGGGAGAGGGAAGGGGGAGCAATGGGGAAATGGCACAGGGATTAAGAAGCACAATTAGTTGGTACAAAATAGAGAGGGAAAAGTTAAGAATAATATAGGAAAGAGTGAAGCTGAAGAACTTACATGCACAACCCATGGACATGAACTAAGGGGGATACTGGGCAGAGGGAAACAAAGGGATAAAATATTGGGACTACTGTAACAGCATAATAAAATATACTTTAGAAAAAAGAAAGAAAGGGGTAAGGACAAACGGGTCATAAGTGAGTCTAGGAAAGCTTGAAAGTGTATTTGTACTTTCACTGGTCAAGCAATTCAATATGAGAGTGGAATGTAAGGTGAGAAGGAAGGGAATTTGTGGCTATAAAGATATTTAGGGCTAGACTATTACTGTTTTTAATGTAAAATATAAACAACAAATTTTACTATTTTAATCACTTTAAAGTTTACAATTCAGTGGCATTAAGTACATTCACAATACTGTATAACTATCATCACTATCCATATCCGGAACTTTTTTTTATCATCCCAAACAAAAACTCTGCACCCATTAAGCAATAACTGTCTTTCTCCCTCAGCCTCTGCTAACGTCTGTTCTTTTTGTTTCTATGAACTTGTCTATTCTAGATACTTCATATAAGTAGGATCATATCTATTTGTCCTTTTGTGTCTGTCTTATTTCATTTAACATAATGTTTTCAAGAGTTCTGCATGTTGTAATGTGTATCAGAACTTTTCTTTTTATGGCTGAATAATATTCTATTGTATGCACTATACCATATTCTGTTTAGTCATTCATCTGTTGATGGACACTTGAGTTGTTTCCACCTTTTGGCTTTGTAAATAATACTCATTTGAATATTGGTATACAAGGATCTGCCCCTGGCTGGTTTGGCTCAGTGGATTGAGCGTCGGCCTGCGAGCTAAGTGTTGCTGGTTCGATCTTCCAGTCAGGGCACATCAGAGAAGGAAAACTCTGACTCCAAAAAACCTCTGCTGCCTTGCGGCATACCTCTTTAGGGGAAAGGCTAAGGGAGTAAACCCCGACAGAAAATCCGGAGCCGGAGTCCCTAAGGCGGTTTGACGTTGTAGTCAACACCGGCAACTCCTGCGGCGCACCTGAAGCCAAGCTGTATTGACTCCGTCTTTCCCTTGGACCCTTCAGCTGCGAAGAGAGGCAGGGGTCTGCTGCATGGGCAACAGCAGACCCTCCATATCACCCTGCCCAGGCTCTGTAGCTTCAGCTTCACTGGAGAGGACACTCCAGCGTCATCACAAGATGTCGATTCAATACGGGAGGAGACAGATACCGTGTCACTCCCGAGTCGGACTGCGCAGCCATTCTCGGCGGTGCAGATAGACTCTTAAGAAGCTACACCATCGTCTCTCGAGACGGACGGCTGCCGACGACGACGATACAAGGATCTGTTTAAGTCTCTGTTTTCATTTCTTTTGGGTATGCACCTAGGAGTGGAATTGTTGGGTCACATGGTGAGTCTGTGTTTGAAACCATAAAACTGTTTTTCACAGTGGCTGCACCATTTTACATTTGCCACCAGCAGTACATGAGGGTTCTGGTTTCTCCATATCCTTGTCAACATAACTTATTTTTAATTTTTTTTAAATAATAGCTATCCTAGTGAGTGTGAAGTTGTATCCCACTGTGATTTTGATTTGCATTTCTCTGATAATGAATGATGATGAATATCTTTTCATGTGTCCCTTGGCCATTTTTTATCTTCTTTGGAGAAATGTCTCTTCGAGTCCTTTGTCTTTGATTGGATGGTTTGTTTTTGTTGAGTTTACTTATTCTAGATAAAAGTCCTTATGATATATATGATTTGCAAATATTTTCTCCCTGCTCTTGGTTGTCTTTTCACTCTGTTGATAGTGTCCTTTGATGAACAAAAGTTTTTACTTTTGATGAACTCCAATTTTATCTATTTTTTTCATTTGTTGCCCATGTATTTGGTGTCATATTTAAGAAACCATTACCAATATAGTCAAATCTTTATTTTGAAAAGATAATTATGAACATAGTATGGAGGGTAATTGTAGAGAGAAGAAATTGAAGTCAAGCTCAGTTAGGAAATATATTACTTGCAGAAATTTAAGCAAGAAGTATGGGTCTAAATTTAAAACAACCCTTTCACATAACAACTAACATATATTAAGCACTCACTTATGTGCCAGGCACTGTTGGATTTATTTACCTCAGATATAATTCTTTTAACAGCCCTGTGGGTCCGATAATATTCTCATTTTACAGATGAGAAAACTGAAGCTTAAGAGAAATTAAACAGTATGCCAAGGCAATAGAGCTAATAAGTCATGGATTTGAATTCAGACCCAGGCAGTTTAACCTTAGAGTCTATTATTTTAAACACTAGGCTATTAGGCCTTTACATAATTACAATCTTCTCTTACCTGCAACACTTTGTTCAGTATTCATTACATGATATAAGTTTAAGAAACACCCAGAGAAAAACCACCAAAATCAAGGGAAGAAAGAGCAGTTACTAGAGAACCAACTAAAAAGACCTAGAAAAAAACTTAAAAGAGCATGTGACTAAAGAATATGGATAAAGACTTTCAATACCAGGTAGTTTTGTGCTTATACATGTTCTACTTATAAATGACCCATTCTTATAGTTTATGCTGCTGCCCTATTGCTATATCGAATCTCTCATCATTGCTGGAGGAAAGGAGGAAACTATTTTACATCTTACTTCCTTAAATGGTGCCCCTTCCCCAAATGAAAAACATTTACTCCTCATATTTACCCTTGGAATACCTCTAGTTAGAGACTTAAATTTGAGTTAACTGCATAATGTACATATTTCCCAAAATGAAAATAGTCCAAAAGAATTTTTTTTAATGGTGGTAAAGACACATAACATAAAATTTACTATCTTAACCATTTTTTAAAAATATTTTATTTATTTCTTTACTTTTAGAGAGAGGGGAAGGGAGAGAGAAAATGGAGAGAAACATCAATGTGTGGTTGCCTCTCCCGTGCCCTCAACTGGGGACCTGGCCTGCAATCCAGGCATATGCCCTGACTGGGAATCAAACCGGCAACCCTTTCGTTTGCAGGCTGGCGCTCAATTCACTGAGCCACACCAGCCAGGGCTCTTTCTTAACCATTTTTAATTGTAATGTTGGCTCTATGCATATTTTTGTGTAAAGATCTCTAGAACTCTTTCAGCTTTCAAAATTGAGACTCTATACCCTTAAACAAAACTCCTCTTTTTCCCTCTCCCCAGCTCCTGTCTGAAAACAATTATTTTTGATTTGAGAAAAGATTTTAATATAGAAACTCTTACAGTGGCATAAAATAATTGCACATATAAGGATTCCCCTTTATTAACAGAACAAAATTATGTTAATTTGGAACCCTTAGAAAATCTAGAAGATATACTCACTTTTGTGCTGAAAACTGAAACAAGCTTTCTGGTACAGGGGAAATTAGTATTAGAAGACTGAAGGATGATTCTACCATCAGCTTTTTTATTTGAAAGTAATGAGTATGATCACTGGAGTTAACTTTCACAGAAAGTAATCTGTAACCCTATTTTGGCCTTTGCTAGAATGATTTTTTGTTGAAAAGTAAATTCCTCTGGTAGTCTGTGTTGAGAACAGCTTAAACACATTCCCTTAAGTACACGGTAATCAAGCTTTTGCCTCCACCACACCACCAAGCGTCCTTTTCAAGGTACCAGTGATTTCAGTGTTGCTAAGTCCAGGTGTCAGTACTCAGTCATCTTATTTTACCTATGAGCAGCATTTGACTTCCTCCTCCTTGAAACAAATTTTTCGTTTTGGCTTTTGGGAAATGTAGCTTTCTTTCTTTCTACCTCACTAGCCATTCCTTCTTATTCTTCTTTTCTGGTTTATCCTCAAATGGAATGCTTCAAGGCTTAGTCCTTGGACCCCTTCTTTACATTGACTCCCTGCCACCTCTTTAAATATCCATACACTGATGATTTTCAAATTTTTGTCTTTTGCTCAGACTGTTCCCTTGAATTCTAAGCTTAATATCGAACTCCCTACTCATCATCTCTTGGATGGCAAATATGGTTTTAGACTTAACCTATCCAAAGCCAAACCCCTGATCTTTCCCCTACCCCCAAACTTAGACGCCCAGTCTTCCCCGTCTCTGTTAATTGCAGCTCCTTCCTTTTGATTCCTCAGGCCAGAAACTTTATAGTCATTTTTGTCTCTTTCTTCCTCACCCCATATACAACTTATCTGCAAATCCTGACTCAGCTTTAAAATATATCCCGAATCCAAACACTTCTCCTCACCCTCGTTACTACCATCCTGGTCTGCATTACTACCATCTCGTGCCTAGATTATTGGTGATAGTTTAATTGGCCTCCTTTCCTCTCTCCTTACTCCCACTTTAAACCCATTTTCAACACAACACAACATTGTGTTAAAATGTCAATTATATCATGTTCTTTATCTGTCCAATATATTCCAGTGGCTTCTATCTCAATTGCAGAAAAAACCAACAGGCGCTACACCATTTTCTTCCCTCACAGTTATCTGACCTCATATCTTACCACCCTTCTTGTTGCTCCCTTGATTCACACCACACTGACCTCTTTGATGTTCCTTGAAACATAAGTCGTTCTCCTGTGATAGGGCTTTTGCACTGGCTGTACTCGCTGCCTAGGACATTCTTCCCCCAGTTAGCTGCATGGTAATTCTCTCTCTTACAAGTCTTTTTGTTGAGGCTTTCTCACTCTTCTCCAGCTCTAATGTATTTTCTCCACAGCACTTATCAGTTTTTAATATACTGTATGACTTTTTATTGTATGCCCAGCCCCATAGGAAAGCAGGAATTCTTTTTTTTTTTTTTTTTTTTTTTTTGTGATTTGCAGTATCCCCAGTGCTTAGAGCAATGACTTGCACAAAATAGGTACTCAATAAAAATATGCTGAATAAATTAACATAGGAAGAAACTAAAGGTATCTTCAAGATCTAAAACAAGATTTGGGAACAGTGGTGGGTAGTCTTGGCATGAACTCACTGGGACATGACTAAATTAGAGGAGACCTGGAAGTGGAAGGTGTGACTAGAGCCTAAGAAATTGGGAGCATGTTGGAAGGATGGAGACATTGAATATAATAACATTTTTATCTATAAAAATTAACATAACTCCTGTAGAATCAATTCAAGTTTTGGTTCTGATTTTAAAGGAGTCAGTGTAATTTTTAATAGTAAAAAGGAAAGGGAAGGATACACTGTTTGCTGACAATGCACGGACATAGTAAAGAGTAGTTTAATTATTAGAGATGGTTAAAACTACATTGACTGTGTCAAGACCATTTCTGATAACTGGATAGAGAAAATGGTGCCCACCTTATGGAAGGCATTAAATGACTGGCAGAAGAGTTTTAGATTCCACACTATGGTAAATAGTATTCGATCACAGGATCTCAACTAGAGGAAAGACTTGATGGAAAACAAGTTTTTGCAAAGATGCTTCTCACTGCTGTTTGGAAATTTCCTCATGTTGAGTGCCTGCAGTGTGCCAGAGTATTACAGGGGTGAGCAAACATATAAGATCTCTGTCTGGCACTGAAAGTGACGGAGAAGTTGAGAAGGGCTGCTAATTTGTGGAGAAATTATTTTGATTTTTTTAAATTTTATTTTGAGTTTCAAGGATTTGTGAGAGGTGCAAGGGGAAATGCCTTATGGGCTGGTTATGGCAGATAGGCAGGAGACTGTTGCTCTCATACTTTCCAGGTCTGCGTTGCCTTTCCTACCCACCTCTCATTCTCTCCTTCCCTTTCACATAGCTTACCATCTGCGCCCTCTTATTTGGCTTTAAAATTTATCACTCACTCAACATACTCTTTGTATGTTGCTCTGTATCTTCCTCATTCTGGAACTCAGGCCAGCTGAGACACCACCATCTGAAACATTGGTTGCTGTGGGAGAATGAGCGAGTGATGAATTGTGCTCCTCCTAACTACTTATGCTTGGAAGTGGTTCATGTCATGTTGCTCACATTTCATTGCCCCTCCCTTGACCCAACTTCAATGAATGGGGAGGGGCAATCCTACAAAGTGCCTGGGATGAGAACTATTATAGGAATATTTGCCAACACTAATGACTACCAAAGTCTTTGATTATTAATTTATTCTAATATAAACCTGAACGTTGGATTTCAGATCCTTGAAATTTAAAGTTTATGGACTTCAAACTTAAATATTTATGGGAGAATAAATAAAAAAGATTCGAACTGCTGAACAAACTATATATTTTTTAACTTCATCTGAACTTGCTGATCCTTTCCAGCAGCCTTTTCATTCTCTACTTTCCTCATTTGAGCTAAGATTCCATGTTCTTTTGTTTCGGTTTCATTTCTTGCCATTATTCTATCCTTTACATGGCTATTTCAAGCACAGCTGCAGAAAATTGTATCACCAGGCTGCTACTGCAGAAGTTTATAATCAGCTACCTGAACTGGCTTTTCAACAGCACCTTACAAATTACATTTCTCTAGTCCACACACCCGTTCCAACAACTTTCAAACTTTTACCCTCCTCAGACTTCCCGTCACCCCCTAACCCCTATTTAAACTCCTTTTCTTCTTCCTCCAGCCCAGCAGGTAATCTTTCTTCTGCTTGTCCAAGAATTGCACAGGAGCTGATCAAACTTTCACTACCAAATCTATAGGCTTACCCGCATCTCTACCCATATGTCTTTCCTCCTTGTTCTCCAGGACCAGTCTCTCCACCTGTTCTCTGTATCCTATCTTCTCCACCTTTTCAAAGACCTTGTACTATTATTATTGCACTCTCCCTCATATTTCAATCTATCTATACTGTCTCCTCAGCACTTAAAAAATACTTCTTTCTTCCCCTTCCTAGTCAGATTTCTTGAAGAGAATTGTCTTTGTTCACACCTGCATTTTCTCTTCCTACTTCTAGTATCTCAGCATATTCTTACCTAGCACTGTGTGCTCTTGGTTCCCAAGACGCCAAGATTCTCCTGTTTTTCTTCCATCTCTCAGCTCTATGTATTTAGTCTCCTTCACTGGCTTCACCTCTATTTATTATTAAATGTTATAATTTATAGTTTTCTGAGATCCTCATCTCATCTCCTTCTGTTCTCTTCCTAAGTAATCATATTCACTCAGAAAACTTCAGTTATGCTGATGACTCCAAAATGTATATCCTTTACCCAAGCCTCCCTCCTGTTCCTTATATATTACTGTATATGTAGGCCTTCTACAGTGTCTTTCACTGGGTAGATGTTCAATAAATATTTCCCTTGTGACAGAATGAATGAATAAACCAACTTTGTAGTGATTCTTTGTGATTCTTCTGAACATACCAAAACTAAATACCTTGCATCCTCAGGCCTAGCATATAGTAAATATTCAGTAAATGCTTTATAAATGACTGACTGAAGAAAAATGAGGGAATAAAAAGCTTTGTGGTGATTCATTATAGACAACCAAGACTAAACACCTTGCTTATTATCTTTAAAAATGTAACAGTATAGCTTCAACTAAAGCTTGTTTCAGGACAGACTACTACTTTAACACATCAATAAAACTTGCAGGTGTCTTTGGAATGTTGACTGAATAATGAGTGTGCAGTGAAAGAGTGGTTGAGAAAACAAGGTTAATTGCCTACCCAATCTAGTACGTATATGCACAGTGGTCATGAACACAGACTGCTTGGGAGAATATATAGAATCTACTGTAGGCATATGATAGAAGACACAGTTTTCCTCATCTGCAAAATGGACAGCCTACCTCATAGGGTGGTTGTGAGAATTAAATACAATAATACTTGTAAAGTACTTAACACAAACCTGGCACAAAATGAGCAATTAATACCCATAGTTATTTTAATGATATTCCATTTTGATCCTGCTGGTATAGGTGCCAGCCAAAGACATACTTTAAATGAGCAATCCTTAAGCCTGGCTGCTTATCAGAATTACTTAAACTTAAAAAAAAAATTCTTGGGCCCATCCCCAGACTACTAAATCACAGTGGAGTGGAGTAGAGGAGGCAAGAATTTATTTCTTAAAACTCCCCAGGTAATTCTGAGCATCAACCAGGTTTGAGAGAAATGTTACAGAAGATAAAATTGTCTCTAGAAATCATCTGAGCATGAGATGTAATTAGGAAATATTTATCTGGTGTGGAGATACAGGAGTCAGAAATTACATCTGTAAAAAGCCAATTATATATAAACTTTGGGATCCGTGGTCATGGTTATGCTGATTGCCCAAGAACAAATCATAATGAAAGTGAAGCATGCACAGCTGAGCCATTTTCAAGGCCCCAGAATGAAAAGAGAAGCAGAGCAACTGAGCTGGTAACAGCTGCCAAAATTAATTCAGAGTAGCCATGTGGGATGGGGATAGCATTAAAAGAGCTTCAGAAAGAGGTGGTGGAAATATAAAGGATAGGTTTTAGGTAATAGAGGAAGAAAGATTAGAGGAAAATAAATGAAATAGCTGTGGATAAGCAAGAAGTGCTATAGGAAAATATCAGAAGGTAATTTTTACTAGGAAAACAAAAGAGAGAGAGAGAGAGAGAGAGAGAGATGAACATGTGCCCAGAAGAGAGAAAAAAGAAGAGCTCTTAGGAAGGGTAATCAACACATTTTAGGAGATTAACATGGAAAAGGCCAAAGAGAGCTTAGATAATCAGCCTATAAGGAGCCATAAGTGTTACAGAAGGAGAGAGGTAAAGCCCAAGGCAATAAAACTGATAACTAAGGGGGAGTAAATGAGCGAGTTCAGAAGAAGTCTTTAAGGATAATTAGAATTATACAGGTAGGGATAAAGTACAATTTAAGGTAGGAGAGTATGTAGTACAGAGTAGGGGACATAAAAGTCTAGGGAGTCATTCAGCAAACATCTGTTGAGTGTTTGCTGGTTGTCGGGCAGTATGCCAGAGGATGGACACACGGATGAATGGAGACACAACTCCTTTTCTCCTAGAATTCTCATTTCTGATAAACACTATGGGTAGAAAAGAAACAGGGGAACAGTCTTATTGAAAATAAGGCTGCATGTGCCTTGGCCAGGTGGCTCATTTGGTTAGAGTGTTTGCCCGTGCACCAAATGGTTGCTGGTTCGATTCTGGTTATGGCACATACCTAGGTTGTGGGTTCCATCCCCAGTTGGGTTGTGTATAGGAGGCAACCGATTGATGTTTCTCTGTCACATTGATGTTTTTTTCTCTCATTCTCTATGTGTCTCCCTCCCTCCCCCTTCCTCTCTCTCTAAAATCAATAAACATATCCTCAGGTGAGAATTAAAAAAGAAAAGACTGCATGTGAGAAAAATGTTTTATTTTTGAAAGGACTGAATATGAGGCACTTCCCAGTAGACTCTGGGACCAGGCAAGGCATTCTGAGCACTGTGAGTTTTTGAAGAATGTGAGAAACGCTCACAATAAAAACTGGGACACAGGACTTGAGCAGTAAAACGAGGCCTTTATTCACGAGTCTGCAGAGCCGGGCGCACCCTCACAGCCAGGAGAATGTGCGCGCCAACTAGACAAAGGAACCTGGTTTTATAGTCTTAGCTTCCCCACCCTGAAATTGCCACCCTAAAGTGATTATTTTCTCCACCCTGAAATTGCCACCCTAAAGTGAGAGCGATTAGCTTCCCCACCCTAACGCAACTAGTTTCCCCTCCCCTCTCCTCCTTCCCCGTTTCTCCATGACTGGATACTCCGGAGGTACAATCTAACGCGTTCATCTAAATGCCCCTATTGTGATTTGTGAATATGCTAATGTTATCCACTCCCTTCTCAGAGATCCTTTAATTACATTTGCCCTTAAGACCCTTCAATTACATTTGCCTTTTGTTACCAATGACTTTGCTACTGGTTTGGGAGTCACTATGACCTTGTTTCTAACAATTTCCCCCTGTCTCTTTTGGAAAATTGACTACTCAAACCATTCTATTTATTCCTCCAAATTTAAGGAGGATTTCTTGACTTTCTTCCTCATGGTTAGGATTCCCTTTGGTCTCTCGGAGGAGGAGATTATGAAAAGTTGCTGCATCTGTTTAGTTAGTGCAGTCTCAATTAGTCTTTGAACTAAACCTCTGATGCATGGAATACAGCAGCCTAAAGCTGTGAGGACGCCTGTTACCACTATGAGAGATACCAGAGCTGATGAGATTATTCCTTTCCAGTTGCCAAACCAATTTTCTAACCATTCTGTTATGGGATTGTCAATACCTGAGTTTTCTGCTAGCTTATTTGCTAAGGTAGTTAGTCCCTGCAGAGCCTTAGTGATAGATTCATCAGGGGCTGTATGATTAGGGATAAAGGTGCAACACTGCCCCCCAAGCATTACACATACACCTCCCTTTTCTGCCAGCATCATATCCAGTGCCATCCTGTTCTCCCAAGCCACTCAACTGGTGGCATTTAATAAATAAATCAACAGAAGAGCACTGACTCAAACCCTGCTGCTATTTGATTTCTAGCTTTAAACTCATTTGGAACTCCTCTGGGGACCCCAATTGCGTCAATATAGATATGAGGATCAAAGGATCCACCAGGCACCACTGACCTCTTTTCCCTAACAGGGGCAGTCTAGTCTGGACCAGTTTTGGAAATGCTAGGGTAAATGGGATAGCCAATTGAACCAGGGCACAGGTTCCACTCCACCTGTCAGGTAGGATTTTCCAGAGACTCCTTTGCCCACAATACCACCAGACATCTGCTCTGGGGACTTGGAGGGGAATATAGTCGCCGGCCCCACTGTGAAGGTGGCTCGCATTTCTGGTATGAGTGCATGTTCGGAGTTCTTCTGCAGGGGTACCCGAATTCGCTTCCCACCTAGAGAGGCAAGAAGAGTCATTCATGGGCCCCACTGAGTATGAAGGGAGGGATTGAGTCCCATTACTCCTTATAGAGGGAAGAGGAGAGACAAGCTTCTGCAAGTCCCATTTCCCCATGCATTCTCATCCTGGTAGAGAGCGAGCATACAGGTCATTCCCGAGGGGTCAGAGTCCCAGCCTAGTGGAAATGGTACGACCTGTGCCTGGGGTCTCCCTGTGGTACAAGCATAACAGTTGCTTTTATTCAGGGAATTAACAGTAAATTTGACCCATTCTACCCAAGCATTTGCGTCTCCGTACCCAGTCTCTATCTCTAAGGTTTGTCTGAGATCTAATACCTTAAAAACTTTTACCTTGGCTGGATTATTCTGGAGTCTTTTCTGAGGTGTTTCTGAGATCTAGCTGAGAGAAGTTAGATTTTCTAGGGAAGGAGGAGTTGTCACTAAGTGAAGACCTAGCCACCCTACTGGATTTATGTCAGATACATTAGCTTTTAGGCCATAAACTCTGGCAGCCACATGGGGTTCCTGACTTAAGGTCTGTGGCTGGTTCAGTGTCAGAAGAAGAGGGTTGCACTGGAGAGGCTGGCAGTTTCGGGAAGGAGCTCCTTGGTGAAAGTTATTTTAAGCAAAAGAGAGACCAGTTTTAAAATGAAGCCCATTGACCAACCCATACTTCGCCAACCCAACCACTTAGTTCAGCCAAACTGTTGAGTCTCAGGCACTTCAGAGGCCATAACCAAAAGGCGTGCTGAGAGGGAAGTCCCTTGAATCTGCAGACGGGTGGGCACTGCAGAAGCCACGCTCACCTGCAGAGGGGGCTGCGCCCCAGGAGCCTCCGATGCTGCCGCGGGAACCGCCCCCACCTGGGGAGAGAGCTGTGCCGCGGGAGCGGCCCCTACCTGTGGAAGGGGTGGTGCCATGGGAGGCGCCTTTACCTGGGCGCAGTTTGGCGCCAAAACAGTTCCTTTGTCTCCCGGATTTAGAGAGTTAAAGAGGGCTACTTCCTCATTCTTCTCCTCTCTTCTAACATACACTTTCTGAGCTTCCCTGAAGAGTTTTTCAGTTGCTTTAATTGGCCCATTCACTTACTTTTTGCAATTTCTTACAAATATTTGGCCAGTTTCTGTTACAATGGTGACTTTTAAGAGTCCCTGTCCCACAGCATTCTCTGAATTTAGACCAAAATACTTCCTCATTTTGTCCCTGAGCTTCTGCAGGGATCTGATGGAGCTGTATTTCGAATGCCTTGGAGACATTCTGTGCATGGGGAACGGACTCCTTGATTTCCCTGATGATGAGGCTCCTAAGGTCTTTCATTTGAGCCCTAGCCTCCGGCCTGTTATCCCAATCAGGGTCTATACTGGGAAACTTCTGTTAGGCCGGGACAGTTTCCTGACCGGGGGGGATGTTCCCTTTCCCATATCCTCATAGCAGCCCGTCTGATCACTCCCTTCTCTTCCCCACTGAAGATGTCTAGTATAGACATTAATTCTGTCCACATGTATATGCTGGGTCCGGGGAACTGGTCTAGTTGTTCCACCAGTCCAAGGGGGTCCTTTACCAAGCGCTTCATATTGCGCTTGAAGTTTCTAACTTCAGTGCTTGTTGAAGGAGCATTTGACATATCTAATATGTCCTGGACCCCTGGAGACTTCCCTAAGGGGAAACCGGCTGCTCTGAGGGAATGGGGAAGTTCTTTAGGTCTTTATTACATTGTTTCAATTCCTTTCTTAATTTAGATAAGTTGCCACCAGCGCCGTAGGTGTCATGGGGGCGGATACTGGTGGGATATCTGCTAGGTGTTCCTGGCCTCTTCCGTCTGTACTGTCCGTCCACGGTGCCTCTGCCCAATTGGCCGCCGGCTGGCCAGGGCTGTAAGGCAGTGGGAGACAGGACAGAGGGTCCCAGGCCTTATCTTTTTCTTTTTTACAGGGAAGAGACCTGCGGATCTGCTGGTAGGTGGTGATCAGCAGAGAGCATATTCCCTCTCTTCCTTAAAGGACCAGCCCGCGAACCAAGTGTCGCCGGTTCAACTCCCAGTCAGGGCACACGACCAGGCCACACGCCAGGTCCCCAACTGGGGGCACGAGCGAGAGGCAACCACACAGCGATGCCCCTCTCTTCTTTCTCCAAAAACAAATAAACAAACAAACAATCCAAAAAAGCTGAACACACATATAAGACCAGGGCTTTACAAACCCAACATTCATCAGACCCAAATCGGGGCTAGGAGACAGATTTCCCCTAAATGGGTTCCTTTGGCCAAAGGAAACAATAATTTACCATTGTCTGTTCTTCCTTACTTTTGGTCCCCACCCCTAGGCCTAAAATTTCCATTTCCCATCCTCAGCTGATTCCCGTGGCTGAATCCGGCTGTGTTCTCAACCTAACGGACCCAGCGGAGGTGCACTCCGACCATTTCCTCACAGGACAACGGACCCAGCGGAGGAGCACTCCGGCCGTTCCCTCACAGGAGAACGGACCCAGCGGAGGTGCACTCCGGCCGTTTCCTTCACGGGACAACGGACCCAGCGGAGGTGCCTTCCGGCCGTTCCCTCACGGGACAACGGACCCAGCGGAAGAGCACTCCGGCCGTTTCCCTCACGGGAGGACGGACCCAGCGGAGATGCACTCCGGCCGTTTCCCTTACGGGACAACGGACCCAGCGGAGGTGCACTCCGGCCGTCTCCCTCACGGGACAGCGGACCCAGCGGAGAGGCACTCCACACTCGTACCAGCCACACACACAACTCGTACCAGCCACACGCACAACTCGTATCAGCCACACGCACAATCAGCTTCCCGAGGGTGCCCAACCACCAAGGCAGTACTTAAGTCCAATTTTCCTACCTTGGCCCGTGCACGAGGTTGCCTGGTTGCCGCGGTGTTTGCTTTTGTTTCCCCCTGCGTCGATCCACTGCTGTCCCAACAAGAAGTCTCGGGTCGTTTCCGGACACTGAGGCGGGTGGGCCCTGGGTCAAGCGGGCCACCCAAAAGCGGGTAGGACGCGTCTCCCCACCTTGGCTCAGAGCCCTTCCCACACACAGGCGGAGGATCCCGGACGAGCCCCCAAATTGTGAGAAACGCTCACAATAAAAACTGGGACACAGGACTTGAGCAGTAAAACGAGGCCTTTATTCACGAGTCTGCAGAGCCGGGCGCACCCTCACAGCCAGGAGAATGTGCGCGCCAACTAGACAAAGGAACCTGGTTTTATAGTCTTAGCTTCCCCACCCTGAAATTGCCACCCTAAAGTGATTATTTTCTCCACCCTGAAATTGCCACCCTAAAGTGAGAGCGATTAGCTTCCCCACCCTAACGCAACTAGTTTCCCCTCCCCTCTCCTCCTTCCCCGTTTCTCCATGACTGGATACTCCGGAGGTACAATCTAACGCGTTCATCTAAATGCCCCTATTGTGATTTGTGAATATGCTAATGTTATCCACTCCCTTCTCAGAGATCCTTTAATTACATTTGCCCTTAAGACCCTTCAATTACATTTGCCTTTTGTTACCAATGACTTTGCTACTGGTTTGGGAGTCACTATGACCTTGTTTCTAACAAGAATATCTTGGGTTGGCCCAAAAGTCCATTACGTTTTTTCTGTAAAATGAAAGATCCATTTTTCATTTTTTATCAATAACTTCATTGATTTGGATATTTTGAGTATGTTGGCTATGTCCCGCTATTGGCTTCTAGTGAGGAGAGGCCGGGGGTGCTGCCAGGTATCTCCCAATGCATAAGACAGCCCCACAGCCAAGAATTATTTGGCCAAAATGTCAAAAGTACCAAGAAACTTCGCAAAACGCTTTTGACATGTTCTATCAGTCACAGCACCTTCTCCATACATTGCACAAATCTTTTTTTGCATTTCAGTCATGTTTTTACCTTTCTTGAAATAATAAAGTATGATATGTCAAAAATGTTGCATTATTTTCTTCCATCTTTAATATTAAAATGGCTGCACAAAAATTCACCAATTTTGATACATTTTTTAAAATGCACACAGATATGACAGCCATCACAATACAATCTTAGTTAAAGACAACTAAGCACTACTGGAGCCATTGTATGGAAAAAATTTATTGGACTTTTTGGCCAACCCAATATTAGAATCTAGGTTGAAGTCTATCTGACCATAGATGTAAATTAGGCAAGATAGAGCTATTTGGGAATGTATATGTCTGTCTGTCTCTTCGTCCCTGTCTGTCTTATCTGTTCATCTGTCTATCCATCCACATCTATTCCTCATCCTAAAGGCAATTTGAAAGAGAAAATAATTACATGGTATTTTTCTTGCATATTGTAAATAAGGATATTTGGGGGAAAGTCTGAAAGTAACGAAAAAGGGACCTATGAAACCAGACCATGAGAATCCTTTTATAAAATAAGGAATAAATAATACTTCTTAGAATTTATGTACTGTTACCTGTCTGGAATATACTTAGAAAAAGAAAGAAAAAAAATATTCCTGTAGCATTGCCAGTTCAGTAGAGAGTATGTGTGGCGAAGTGAAATATCTTATTTTCCAATCATGCAGTAGTAAGAACTCTAATTTCTCAACAGTTGGGAAGTTTGGCACAGTCATTTAGAAGGTAAGCAAATTCTATTAGTACACAAGGAAATTAAAACTATGAGAAGGAATAATTAGAAGGGAAGCGAAGCTTCCTTTTGAAGGTGACAAGACGGTAAAAGTATTAAAAGAAGTGAAGGCTCTCAGAGAGAAGGGTTAAAGTCAGAGGAGTTAACTAAAGAGACCTTCCTATATTCAGAAATGATTAATGCAAAGAAATAAAACATAAACTTGAAGAAATTTGAGCAAATGTTAAAAATTAGAAACCAAATGGGAGAAGTCTTTATAAACAAACTCAAGATGGTAGAAAACTTAAGACTAAAGACAAAAATTAAGTTATTGCTTTACATACAAGAAAGTAAGAACACATTTACATTTCCTTAAAAGGACAACATTGAATGTTAGAAGAATTCTTTATCAAACCATTTTAGGAGCTAGATAAGAACTTGGGGGTGGGTTATACATGTGGAGAGAAAAGGAATCAGATGCCTGTAATATTGTAGTGTCAAAAAGATGAACAGATAATTTAGTAGCAGACATCTAGATTCTGAAAGTGAGCAACAAAAGTAAAATTATTGTAGCCGAAAGAGAACTTCTAGGTTTAATGATCTGCCAGCTGGACTCTGTGACATCTTTGAGCAAATCCTTAGCACATCTGTTCAAAGGCATATGTGGAAGGTGAAGTAACTAGCACAATGAAACTAGTGTTAATAGGAAGTGAGAGAAATTGGGAACTGGTACCTGCTGATAATACTAAATACTGAATATAAAGTTTTTCTGAGAATCCTGTTGGAAGATTGACAGGAATAAATGGAGAACATGAGAGGCCAAGGGAACAATATGCTACATGTAAGGGGGTCTGAGAAGCTAACTGAAAAATCCTTCTATGGCAAAGGAATGGGGTGGGAAATAAATTCATTATGCTTGGATTAAGAAAAGGCTTTTATTGAAACATGGTATGTTTTTTTTTTTATACCCTGGGAAATATATTGTTCCAGACCACCTTTTGAAATGTGAATGCTTCATGTATGAGCCACAGGGATCAGAATCTCCATTTTCAAATAAAGAAGATTGAAGAGAAAATTAAAGTGATAAGAATAAAGTAGTTCTGCCCATATAACCCTTTTTTTATTTTTGTAGTCTGTGGATTCAATTTCCCCTCCTCCATTAAAATAATTTTTAAGCCCTGGCTGGTGTGGTTCAGTGGACTGAGGTATGGCCTGCAAACCAAGGGGTTGCTGGTTTGATTCCCAGTCAGAGCACATGGCTGGGTTGCAGGCTAGGTCCCCGGTTGGCGGAATACGAGAGGCAACCACACATTGATGTTTCTTTTCCTCTCTTTCTCCCTCCCTTACCCTCTCTCTAGAAATAAATAAACAAAATTTTTTTTAAAAAGAATTTTTAAGTATGTGAGGATATAAAAGAGACAGTTCAGGAAAGCTGAGGCCACTCATAGCGTTGTATTCAATAATTGCATCTTTCTAGCACTTTCAAAGGCAAGTTTAGAATAGAGTACAGAAATAAAAAGTACAGAGACGTTGGAATATCATGATAAAAATGGATTAAAAAACAGAGTATTACAAACTTGTGAAAACAAGAATAAAGTATAATTATATTCTTTGGAGGGGCAAAAATGCAAAAAAAAGATCATGAAAATAATAGAAGTGGGAAATTAAGCTAATTAGAAGTTATTAGAGAGCATTCTTAGTGACCAACTGATCTTAAAGCCATTGGTATTAGTTTTTCCTGCTTCCTCTGCAGCTTTGCATCAATGATCTCATTCCCTTGGCTTTAATTGCTACCCTTATGTCAATGACGCTTAAATCAATGCCTGAGCTCCAGACCCACGTATCCACCTTCCAGGGGAAGACCTCTTCTTGGGTATGTCACAAGTGCCTCAGATTTAACAGGTCCAAATTTGAAAAAATCATCTCCATACTTCTCCCTCCCACTCCAAATCTGTTTCTCCTGTGTTTCCCTATTATGAAGCATTGTAATCTTACTCATCTAGTCCCCGTTTTAGAAATGTAAATATCATTTTTTAAAAATATGCTTTATTGATTATGCTGTTACAGTTGTCCCAATTTCTTTTCCCTTTGTTCCCTTCCACCCAGTGACACCCCTCACTCCAGTTGTCCGCCCCCCCCTTAGTCCATGCCCATTGGTTGTGCATATAGTTCCTCTCAACATCTTCCTATCTACCCACTCCCTCCTACTATGCTTCTTAATTCCTGCACCATCTCCCTCCCTTTCTCCTCTTCCCCCTCCCTGTTGACCTCCCCCCATAATGTTCCCCATACCTATAGTTCTTTTCCCACTCTCATTGCCTACTTAGTTTGCCTTTATTTTGGTTCCCTAGCTTCTGTTGCTGGTTGTTGTGATACAGCTTTCATTTTAATGTTCATAGTTTTGATCCTTTCTCCTAAATAAGTCCTTTTAACATTTCATATAACAGTGGTTTGGATCTGATGAACTTCAGTTTTCCTTTGTCCTGGAAGCACTTTCTCTGCCCTTCTATTCTGAATGACAGCTTTGCTGGATAGAGTATTTGTGGTTCTAGGTTTTGTTTTGCATTACTTTGAATATTTATTTCTTGCCTTCTTGCCTGCAGAGTTTCTTTTGAGAAATCAGCTCACAATCTTATTGGGACGCCTTTGTATGTAATTTTCTTCTTCTCTCTTGCTGCTTTTAAGATTCTCTGTTTATCCTTAATTTTTGACATTTTGATGGTAATGGGTCTTGGTATGGTTCTCCCTGGGTCCATTTTTTTTGAACTCCCTGTGTTTCCTGGACCTGTAAGTCTATTTCCTTCCCCAAGTTAGGGAAGTTCTGCTTCATTATCTTTTCACATAATTTTTCCATTTCTAGTTCTTTTTCTTCACCTTCTGGCAACCCTATGATTTCGATGTTGGCCCACTTATAGCTGTCCGATAAGTTTTTGAGCCTCTTCTCATTTTCCTCACTTCTCGTTTCCTCTTTCTGCACTGGTTGACTGTTTGTTCCTTCCCTATGTTCCGATTTGTTGATTTGATCCCTGGTTTTCTTGCGCTCACCACTAGTTTCATATGTGTTTTTGTTCATTTCAGCAGGACTAGCCTTCATTCCTTCCCTGTCTTGTTTAAGATCTGCTGTTAGGTCTGTAAGCACTTTTATAAGCAAAGCTCTGTACTGTGCCTCAGAAAGATTTTCTATCTGCTGCTTCATTAGATTAGAAATTTGCTGTCTGGTCAGCTGCATCACTGGGATTTCTATCATGATCTGTGCCATCCTGACAGTTTTGTGTTTTACCTTTGCTTCCTGAGCAGGGCTGTCACACCTCTTACACTATAGGGGGGGGGTAGCCCTGTGTACTCATCACAACTGGGCGTTTTCTGCGGGGATGGGGGTCCAAGATGAATTCCTGCCGTTCAGTCTCCGCTGAGAGAGCAGGAGCCTCCTTCTCCGTCCCCACCCCCACCGGGCCTCACAGTCCAAGGCAATGGGGGTCTGCCTTCCCCGGCTTTGGAATCGCAAGCTGACGGGTCTGGTCTGCAGCTGGGGGTGCTCCCCAGACGCTTCTTGCCTCCCCTTAAATACGGGTGTCTGTGCTTACCGCTGTCCTGCTGCCGTGGACAGCACGGCTTGACCTCTCCTCCCTGGCTTCGCCCCTCCTACCTGTCCGGATGAGCACCATTTCTTTATAACTTCATATGTTGGGCTTCCATTTATTTTCTGGAACTTCTGGTTATTTCTGGTTTTGTGGTAGTTGTATTCCTTCTTAGTTGTGGACGGAGACGGTGCGCGTCAGTCTAGGTCTCCATCTTGGCCGGAAGTCTCCTGTTTGTTTCCGTGTCCCAGGGAGAGCTGTTGCTCCTACTATGTTGTAAGGGGCAGAGACTTAGGGATTCGTCAGTAACGGGTGTCCTGTTTCACCACGTGGTGGCGCTTTATGCGGGGGAGGGGTCTCAGAAGGAACAATGGCGCTTGCCCAGCACTCGCCCCTTTTCCAGGCACCTCTCCCACTTCCGCACCGGACTGGTGCCCCTCTAACTGCTGCCCTGGCCGTCGTTCCCAGAGTGGGTGGGTCTGCAGATGTTCTAAGTCTGTGGGGGCCCTTTAAACAAGCGGACTCTGCTGAGCCCGACAGTGTCTGCCTCTGTCTCAACGCCCACTGGTCTGCACAGTCAAAAGCAATGAGGCTTGATCTTCCCCAGAGCTGGGACAGTGAGCTGCTCTGGTGAGGAGCTGGGAACGCTTCCCAGGTGTCCCTCCTGACTTTTTAAAACGTGGAACTGCACTTTCCGCTGGCTTGCTGCTGTTGCCACTGCTGCCACCACCACGCCGTGTCCTCTCCGCCTGGGTTCCGCTCCTCCTACTTCTCTGGATGAGTATTTCCTCTTTATATCCTTGTTTGCTGGACTTCCACGCAGTTTGATTTTCTGGAACTTCTGGTTGTTTCTCGTTTTGAGGTAGTTGTATTCCTTCTTAGTTGTGGAGGGAGACGCAGCATGTCTGTCTACACCTCCATCTTGGCCGGAAGTCCCTCCCTGTAAATATCATTCTTGATGTTTCTTCTTTTACTCCTATGTCTGCTCAGTTGGCAGAACTATTCATTCTTCCCCTTTGATAGCTCTCACGTATGAGGTCTGTCCAGAAAAAGTCCAACCATTGTTAATAAAACGAGAACAGTTTACACAACATCGATGTAACCTGGCAGCCGAGGACAGTGGACTGGAATGTGCATGAGTGAACTATGATGACTTCACTGTAGTAGTCAGTGAGGATGTAGACACCGTTGAGAGAGCACGTGCGCTGTGTGGCCGTTACATTCAAAATGCCTAAGTAGAGCAACGAATCTGCATCTAATTTTGTGTTAAGCTTGAACATTCCTTCGTAGAAACTCTTCAGATGATACAGAAGGCTTTCAGGGATTATGCAATGAGTGCAGCACAAATACAAGTGTGGCACAAATGCTTCAAACATGATTGAGAATCTGTTGAAGTGATTCATGTTCTGGAAGGCCTGCAACAAGCAGAACACCTGAGAATGTTGAATGTGTGTGGGCTGCAATCAACAAATAACTGGTGACTGACAGTGAGAGAACTAGAAGATGATCTGGGGATTCCAAAAACTACTGTCTGAGATTTTGACACAGGATCTTGGCATGAAACATTGTCCTATATACAATGTTTCTTGTGTCTTCTATCTTCAATATATGTTTCTGTTTTTCATATTACATGGCTGGACACTTTATGGACAGACCGCGCTTATATTTCTTTCTTTCTCGTAATTCTGTTAGTTTAGACCAGGGATGGCAAACTTTCTCTATCAAGGGCCAGGTAGTAAATACTTTAGGCTTTGCAGGCCATATGGTCTTTATCACAACCACTGTAGGACCAAAGTAGCCATAGAAAATATGTAAGTGAATGGGTGTGGCTCTTTCCCATCAGAGTTTATTTATAGACACTGAAATTTGAATTTCATGTAATTCATGAAATATAATTCTTCTTTTGATTATTTTTACCTTCTAACTATTAAAAAATGTAAAAACCCTTATGGGGGATCACTTAGTAAGTCATATAAATGTCTAATCACTATATTTTACACCTGAAACAAATATAATATTGAATGTCAACTGTAATTGAAAAATAAGAAGAAAATTTTTAAATGTAAAAACTATCCTTATCTAGCCATCCTTACAAAAACAGCAAGCCCGGTTTGGTTTACAGGCCACAGTTTTCCCACCCCTGGCTTAGACCAACATTTTCTCTCATCTGAAATACAACAGTTGTCTCCTACTCTCCTAGATAGAGTACAGTGACCACAGCAGTGAGTCCCGTGTAATGTCTGTTATTCTATGGAAGCTTAATAAGCATTATTTACTTTTGATTTGACATTAATTGATTGAAGCAATTAATTCTATTTAAATATAGAGTTAGTAAGAGGTTTTTTTCTGGTTAGATTTGGGAAAGGACATACCATTAAGTAATATTCAACTGAAACTTTAAAACTTTTGAAACTTGTTATACTATGTATTAAGTAAAGCGAATATTCTTGTGTAAATTTAAAATGAGTAATACAAAATCAGAATTTATCTAATTCTTTTTGGAAAGAAGTGGTGTATATATTGATACAATAGGATTATTTGCATTTATGATCAAGCTCAAAGAGAATGTGAGAAAAAGGTAAGAATTATATATTCTTTACTAAAATGAGAATTTAATTTTTTCAGGTTAAACTACAGAGCAACATATCATATCAGATGGCAGACATACATCATTTAAAGGGTAAGAAACTTAATTACAGATTAAAGATAAAGTCACTAAATGTCTAAAAGACTCAAGAATGAAGAATAGTAAAACAGCTAACTGAAGTAAAGTTTTTGAACAAACCTTCTCTGATCGCAAAACATTTATCTTTTTGTTTTAAGATATAATAAAAAATTTAAATATTGCTTTAAACATAATAAATGCAAGTTAAAATTTGAGGCCAGCATTTTAATTCTGTGCTGTAGACAGAGTTCATGCAATGAAATGTTGTTAAAATAATCCTCAAAGAAAATTGAACTGTAGCTTCAGAGGTCATTAAATTTCTAATGAAAAGAAAAGGGGTGATCCCTCTGTTTGGTTTCCAATCTGCTAAAATAATCCATTAAGGTTTAGGGATGCTATGGACAGGTCCTCCAGGTTTATAATATTTTAGATACCCTGGGAACAGAAGGAAACCTGGGAAGGTATATATTTTTTCATTTAGATGAAGTGATAGGAGATGACCAAAGCTTTTATTGGAAATTATACATAAGGAAAATAAGCTCTATGCTTTGTTTACGTTACTTCACACCATCACTGACCTATGGAGTTTGGGGCCTGAGGACCACCCATCTTTTTTCCTCATACCCTTTGGTCACAACACTATGTATTTTAAAGCTTTGCATGCAGTGAGCTTAAATATATATGTATGGGTAATACATGCTCTCTAATTTCTTAAATATATCTTTATTCTATAACCATTTTGAACCTCTTTAGATAGAATTAGATAATATATTTTTATCATCCTCTTGGAGAAGCCAACCCTAGCTGGCCTTGTAATTTATTGAAGTTTCAATTTCATCTAGCAAAAGCATTAGGAAGTGTTATTTGTGTGTTGTAATCCAAAAGTAGGAATTATTAATTTTTTTCTAACTATGATTTAGAACAGCTTTGATTTTCTCTTAGAAACTTGCTTTTGTTGCATTTCTGTCCATGTGCTGCTCTTTTTGACTCACAGGAGTGCATTAAGATGCCACAGAAGATGCCACACTGCCAGTGCTGCTTCCACCTTGCATCTGGCCCAGCTTTTAACTTACTTTCCAGCTCAGAATTTCCTATCACTCATTATAACTAAAATTTTCAGCTCTAGTGCAGAAATTATGAGCTATGAAAAGGGAATATTTGTATATGTGGACCTAGCATCAGTAGCAGAACTAGAAATGAGATCTAAAGTGATTAGCACCTAAGCTGGGAGTCAAATGTAATTTAAAATAAAAAAGAAACCTTGAATTATGTACCCATAGCAAACATATCTAAAAAATATAATTTTCCTGCCTACTTTTATAAAGCAGATAAATTTAAAGAGGTAGGTAGAGTTTTTTTTCTTTTTGGTACTGTTGTCACAGCTTCTATATCGAGATAATGTGAAAAATGTGTAATATTTTAATATCTGATTGATGTGAAAGTCACTGACACTATCTTGTTTTCAAAATAAATTTTATTTGCCCATGCATATGTTATAAAAGGCAGTTAAGTGGATTACTAATTATATAACTTAACTGAATAAATAAGTTGAGAAATATGTAAAATTAAAAAAAAATCCCATAACTTCTCACTTTGAATAAACTCTATTCTTCTGATTCTTACTTTGTGTGCCTAGAGCAACTTGCTGAGCTTCGTCAGGAGTTTCTTCGACAAGAAGACCAGCTTCAGGACTATAGGAAGAACAATACTTACCTTGTGAAGAGGTTAGAATATGAGAGGTAAGGTGCTGCATTCAGCAAATATTTATGAACCTGGAATATCTGTCCAATTTTTAGACAATTCATTTTTTCCTTTCTGGCTTCTGTTTTTCTTCTTTTTTTAAAAATTTTCTTAGGTCTTTTAAATTGGTTTTCTGTTGTCTTTCCATTGCCTCTTTGAAGTCCGTACTCTTATTGTCATATGTTGAGCACCATACAAATACCTCTTACAAGGCACGTTGTGTCTGCCCCTATAAGACAGAAAATCTTTCCTGGTTTTATTGAATTAGATGTGGCAAAGACTAAAAGGAGATTAAGAGTCTGTGATTCTTTTCAAGGGGCATCCAGAAGATGAAGACAGCACTGGTAGGTGTCCTCAGAATAGCTGAGGACTGAGTGCCAGTTGCTTCTCCTGCTCTTTACTTCAGACGCCTTGTTTACGCTGCTACACTTAGTTGGGGATGAGGTTGGGGAACTTCTTAGGGACTTTTCTAGCAATCACTCTTTTTAAAAATGTTTCTTTCTTTATTTTTATTGTTGACACTATTACAGATGTCCCCATTCACCACCCTTTTTGGCCCCCTTCTCCTAGCCCCTGATCCACCTTCCCTCTGGCCATCACCACACTGCTGTCTGTGTCTCTGGGTTATGCATATATGTTTTTTGGCTAATCCCTTCACCTCATTTCATCCAGTCCTCCCCTCCTACTCCCCTGTGACAGCTGTCAGTCTGTCCCATGTATCCATGCTTATGTTTCTATTTTATTTGTCAGTTTATTTTGTTTATTGAATTCCACATGTAAGGAAGATCATATGGTATTTGTCTTTCTCTGACTGACTTATTTCACTTTAGCAATCACTCTTTAGAAACCTGTATTATATATTTAATCAATTTTATAGCAAAATGTATTTTTAGGTCTGCACATCAAAAACTTGAAAGACTCACCATATTTTAAAGTATAATTTATCCATTTCTGACTTCCTACTCTTGTAGGTTATCAGTATACTGCTACTTACATATATATATTTGGACCCAACAATATTAAGTGTTTTCCATATATCTATAGGATTAAAGGTTTAACATATTTAGAGGTAATATATTATTTCAGCCTGTTAATGTACCAGAGGTTGTTTAATCTCTCCCAATTGCTGAACCATTATAGTAGTTTTTCTTTTCTCACTATTATAACTAACAACTATAAAATTCTTTGTACAAAAAGAATTTTTTCCCTCTTATGGTGTATATTCTCAAAAATAAAGTTCCTGAGATAGAATGTTTTATTGTTTTTGTTGCTCATTACACATATATGAAAGACTACTTTCTAACATGACTGCACTAATTTATAATGTAAATGTTTCCCTATAGCCCTGCCAACTCTGAACTGACTTTTGTGAGTATAGCAATAAGGTAATACCATAAGTATATATAGGAAATTTAATTTGCATTTTAATGGTAAAAGTTAAAACAATTTTTATTTTTAGGGAGAGGGAAAGAGAGGGAGAGAAACATTGTTGCCTCTTGCACAACCCCAACAGGTACCCGCTGGCACGTGCCCTGACCTGGACTCGAACCAGCAACTTTTTGGTTTGCAGACTGGACTGAGCCACACAAGCCAGGGCTAAAATTTTCTATAATATATACTGGCTATTTATTTCCTTTTGCATGAACCATCTATTTGTATTCTTTCACTACTCTGCAGAGGAAATTTACAGTGTTTACATTTTTTTTGTTCCTTTCCATTTTTCTTGATGGTTCCAGTCTATCTTTTTAGTTCCTTCCATTCCTGCTCTTCCATTTGAAATTTTTAAATTTTTATTAAACTTTTTTTTTTACATTAAAAATTTTTTTTACTTACTGATTTTTAGAGGGAGGAAGAGACATCAGTTTGTTGCTCCACTTAATTATGCATTCCTTGGTTGCTTCATGTATGTGCCTTGACCAGGGATCGAACCTGCAACCTTGGCGTATCAGGATGATGATCTAACCAACTGAGCTACCCAGCCAGGATCTTCATGCTCTTCTTATGGTTTAGACTTTTATTATTGTGTTAAAGTACTAACTATTGGATGAATCACCTGCTGCCATTTCTATTAACTCCCATAATTCTATTTTTTCTCAGCTTTTACTGTGTTTTTACTATTACAGTTTTCGATAGTGTTTTTTCCTTCTGTAATTAAAGTCAGCTCTGGCAGTTGTTTTTTTATAAGTGAAATTTTTAAAAATAAACTTTATCTTTCTAATTTCTGTTTTTTTAAAATTAGTTTTAACAGTATTCTTTATCCTGTATTAAAGATTCAAATAAGAATTTTGGGTATTAGTTATATTTATGTCTGTTCTTTGTCCTTGCCCACTGTCTTGATAACTAAATGCTTCATCTTTGTAAATGTAAGTTTTAAACTTCTAGACAACTTTGAAAATCCAATCCAAGATAATATAGTCTAAAAAATGACTTTGTAATTTAGTTTTCAGTGTGGACAACAAATCAAGGAATTAAGAGCACAGCATGAAGAAAATATTAAAAAGTTAGCAGACCAGTTTTTGCAGGAACAAAAGGTAAATTAAAAAGAATACTTAAATCAAAATATGTTCTTGTTATAAATCTCGTAATTTAGAAATTAAAATATGTACTTTTGTCTTAAAACATTGTATTTTAAGTGTCCTAACCTTCCTAATTCTAAAAATGACTTGCAGTGACATTATTGCTGAGTAAATTAGGTATTTGCAAAAACATAACCTTAACTCTTAAAACTAATTTTAGCTAAATGTCTTTTATCTGACTTTTAAAAATAACGTTTGCTCTAAATATATTCCTCAGATTGTAAAGTGGAAAAGATTTTACTGAAAAATCAATTGCTTCCCGTTCTATGCTTTTGAAAATCAGAAAAATAATTGAGAAACTTTCTCCTTAATTATAAATCTCTGTTATTCTGAATTCCTTTTTTAAAACATAGAAATGAAACACTAGCTACTATTTTGATGTATATTTTTGGTGGTGGCAAATTTTTAAATTAATTAATTTATATTACGAAAGGCCATGCTAGGAATGGAAGGAATTTGTCTAAAGATTATTAGTCATTAGGACATTCATTTTTTCACACCTTGTAATCTTATCTAACTAGCTGTGATTTGTATGAAGTATTGGGTTTTAAAGTAAAGAGAGGCTGAACAGTGAAAAATATCTTGCTCTTTGGTAGCATCTCCTCTAAAGGACTAAAAGTTAAGGAAATCAGATATTTGTTCTTAACTCTTTCACTATTTTACAGCATGATATTGAGAGGACCGTTTTCTCGGTATTTCAATTTTTTAACCTACAAAATGGAATAGTTGCTGCCTGTCTGCAGCCTACCTTGAAGAGATGTGGGGATAGATTGCTAGAAGATGGCAGGCCTGCATAAGCTTGTGGCATAGAGGCATTGAGAACAAGCAGAAGGTATTATTGGCACACTGGATAGTTAGAGGAGCATCGTAGAACACAGAAGGAAGGGGAAGAGACATTGCTGTTGCATTTGTGCTGTTGCATTTGTGCTATTGCAAGCCCATATAAATAATAGGGTGAGTGCTCTCTTCTGTTCTTCCAAGAAGCACAGTTGAGAGTTTTTCCCTCTTTTCTGGCAAGTGTAATTCTCTCTTTCTGCTATTCTATACTGGGCTATATTTATATTATTAAATAACATATTCTTCAGTAATTCTATGCCTTTATTCTGCCCTAATTGAAACAGGTAGAGAGGAGGGAGATGCTTAGAGAACACCTTTCTAGGGTAACACACCAGCCCTTAACCTTTAGACAGCTGCCTAATTCTACTTCCCACCCCTTTATTCCCTGTTCTTCAACTACTATGACAAGTCGATTCTGTGAAATTCACGTTTTTTCATAGGAACAAATTTAATGTAAGCTATATGAGACAAGTATAAGTTGTAATCAGGGATTTTTTTTTTTATTTTTTTTAACTAAGTAATTTAGAAATTACTCTGGAGAGGGAGCAAACTAAATCCAGCCTGCTTCCTGTTTTCATACCATCCATGGACAAAGAATGGTTATAACATTTTAGAAATGTTTGAAAAATCAAAAGAATATTTAGTGATGGGAAAATTGTAAGAAATTTTCATTTTCATGTTTAGAAATACAGTCTTTTGGAATGTAGTCACTCTCATTTGTTTACTGCTTTCATGCTCCAAAGGAAGAGAAATTGTTGTAGACCAATGGATTAAGGAGACCTGAGGATTTAAATGCAATGTAGAATCCTGGATTGGATCCTGGAACAGAAAAAGGACTTAATGGAAAAAGTGATGAAATCAGTAAAGTCTGGAGTTTGATTAACAGTATGCTAATGTTAGTTTTTTAGTTTTGCAGATGTGCCATGCTAATGTAAGATGTTAACATTAAATGAAATTGAGTGGGGGTTAATACTTTTCTGTGAAGTTAAAATTATTTCAGAAAAAAAAGGTTTATTTAAAAAAATGATTAGGTGCCCCTTTACCAAATCACCAGCATTGCATTTAGGAAACCCTCTTATATTTTTTAAAGAATATTTAATATTGTCCATTCATGTGAAGGTATGGTCGTTAATAACACATCAAACGGGCATCTTTATTAACTATGTTAAATGGAAAAGTATTTTTTAACAGCAGTTCATTGACTTTTAAGTTTTGTTTAATATTTTTTGTTTTATCCACATCTACAAAGCAGTGGAATACTATAAAAATAGCCTGTGATGTAACATATAGCATTATAGTAAAAATGCTCAAGTTGTGCCTCGTTGATTTTCTCACCCTGTCCTTCATCCTGACACGTACAAAAATTTCAGTTTATCATTTTGTTCATCAGCAATTAAACTCTGAGATTTGGTTATTGCTTACCAAATTCCCAGAAAATGTGGGAGTGAGAAAGACTGTGCTTTAAATTCCTTCTCCACAATTCTCTAGCTTTGTAACCTTGGACAAGCTACTTAACTTCTCTAAGCCTCAGTTTTGTTTTTCCTCACACTGTTTATCTCTGCTATAGGATAAATTTGAAGGCAATTTGTAAACTATGAAGCACAATTACAAATGTTTGTTGTTGATTTTATCTGCCAGGTACCCCGTAATTGTCAAAGTACCTTTCTTGTTCTTTTTTTTTTGAGATATTATTTATTTTAAGAGAGAGGGGAAGGTAAGGAGAAAGAGAGGGAGAGAAACATCCACATAAGTGAGAAGTATCAATTGGTTGCTTCTTCCACCCCCAACCGCGGACCTGGCCCACAACCCAGGCATGTGCCACTGGACCTAGAATCAAATTGGCAACCTTTTGGACCTTTTGGCCTGCAGGACAATGCCCAGTCCCACTAAGCCGCACCAGTCAGGGCACCTTTTTTCTTTATTGTGACAAGTTTTTACAGTTTGGCTCATGTAATTCTAGATTTGCTATAGATTTTTTGTGACTAATTTTTTATAACATTACTTAATGATTACATTGCATAGTGCTTTAGTAGTGACAAACCGTATGTAAATGCATTAAATAGTTAAGTATAAGGACCTATGTTGCAACTGAAGCATATCTACTTGACTCTTTCTCCCAATTTTCCACTGAGGCAACTTAACCAATACAAATGAGAAAACTGGCCCAGCAATAACATTGAGTCAGGCCTAACCATATGCCCACAGCATCCAAGATAATGCCCAACTGAAGGCCTTCACAGTAACCTGCAGTGCTTAGCAAGACTCTCTTGCAGAACCACTCCCTTAGAATAGTCAAAGAGAATTACCTTTATTTCACATTTTAGGCCATTTACTGTGATTAGATGCTTTAAAAGATGTTGGTTATTCTTTTATTTCATATCAGGTATAAAAACTAAACAAAAATAATATATCCCACATCTCCAAGTGTTTGAAATTTGAACTCATGGTATATGTTTCTGAAAATGAACTGTTTCAGAACATTTAGTTAATAGTTGTGTCAATAATTTAAATGTTTGAACTGAAAAATATTTATTGTCACCAAATCTTTATTTAACAGCAAGAAGACCACAAGCTTGAATTAAAAGGTGGAAATGAATTGGGTACAAACAATCATGCAATATCTAAAAGTGTTCCAAAAGTAGCTGAGAATGCTGCAGATAAGAATGAAGACCCCTCGAGCAATCATATTCCACAGGGGAAAGGTATTACAATTATTTTGTTTTGTGTTAATAAGATAATGACTTTTCTCATTTTGAGGTGAACATTTTCAATCAAAACGAATATTGTTTGATTTTAGTTTCAGCTATGATTTAGTGTCTGTATTGTTTCAAATTTACATTCTTTGATAGAGTAAAACAGTAAGTTATTTTAGAATTACAACTCTATATGTCCAAAGCAAAATATAAAGATATTCAGTTAGTGTAGCTTATTGCTTTAGCAACTGCTTCTTACCTTCCTTTAAAACAATTTCAATTTATGTAAAGAAAAATAAAGAATTATATCTTTTGTTACTTGGGCAGAACAAATCAAACCAGGTGGTGATGCAGGAATGCCTGGAATAGAAGAGAATGATCTTGCAAAAGTTGAAGACCTTCCAACTGGTAAGTAAAAGTTAGTAGGGTATTTAACTAATGTGATCATATTATTTTTCACGTGACCCTTTTCTCTTTTGGAGTAACACTTGAGAAAAGTCACAGATATCTGTATGATTGCAGTTTCCAGTTAATTAACTACCCATTAATTGCCAGGACTTTGTGGATTAATTTTTATGAAAAATTTTGCTAAAGTATATATAGCACTTGTTTTTGCCTTGATAAGAGTCAACCATATTTGAACCTTTTCTTCTTTGATGCAGTTATTATTCATGACAGTCATATACGCTATGTTAGAGCCATTTATATTTCCTGAAAGTATATATGGCTCATTTCTTTCAGAGTAAATGTTCCCAGATTGCTGTGTTGTAGGTGTGCTTTAATATGGCATAATAATACCCTTACATAAGTTTTTAGGACTTGTCTTGTCCTTTCAGTTAATTACCCCATACTTTAAATAGTTTATTCACTAGTTTTCTCTTTTTCTTATGGTCACTTCCACTCACTGTATATCTTCTTTTTCATTAATGTGTTTGTTACTTATTCATTTCCTTTTGAAGTCTGTGTCACTGCTGCTTTCCTAATCCCATTCAGTTTTTTCCCCTTTTCTCTGTTTTTCTTGCCATTTCTATGTTTCTTGGCTATCATAGATTCCCTCCCTGCCGACTCCAATTTATATTATGCTAGAAAATCAGAAGTAAAGGCATATCTGTGGTTATTCCTAGCTGTTAAAACAATCTCAGTGATTAATTCTGTGGTTACAGCTTGTTGTATGTAACTGGAGTTACTGAGTGATATCCAAATGAAGTGTTAGTTTTTTCATTTGTATTGTTTTGTTATCTCCTCAAATTCTTTCATGTCTATATTCTTTTGGGTTCCAAGTCACAGTATATTCCCCTAAAATAAAGGTAAGGACAATAGAAATGTGACTTAAAAATATGGAGTTAGAATGAGCATGATTTGTTTTGAATACAATGAAGTTATTCAGTGACTCTTAAAGTGTGGTACTTGGACCAGTGTCACTGGTGTTACCCAGGTACTTGATAGAAATACAAATTCTTGGGATAGAGTCCAGCAATGTGTGTCTTTTTTTTTTTTTTAAGTATATTTTATTGATTATATTGTTACAATAGTTCCAATTTTTTCCCCTTTGCTCCCCTCCACCCAGCACTTAACAAGCTAGGCAAGTGATCTTTATCTATGCTAAAGTTTTAGAACCATTAGCTAGAGATTAAGTAAGGGAATGTTGAGGGCAAAGACCATTTATTCTTCTCAGTTACTGCAGACTCATTCTATTCCTAGACTTACTGAGTTTTACATTGATGAATATTTTTTACATTGCTTTTATTTATGTTTAAAGATATACCCAAAGTTTCGCCAAGGATAAACTGCAGGTTTCTAGTATATAGAAGCACTCTATTCCAATATATAGTCAAAGGTTGTTTACCTGCTTGCATACATTTATTTCTCATGTCATACATCTACAAAAATATATTTACGTGTAAATATACAATTTTTAACTTCTGTTGTCTAATTCTACATAATTTTCAAGTTAAAATTTTATCATTACTTCTCTAAATGTGTAATGTTTCAATTTATTTTCTCATTGGTCCACTATAATTTATAATAATTTATTAACAGAGGAAATTCCAGTTAGGGTAAATTGAAATGGGAATGCAAGAGGTCTTAGAGATTTTATCCTTACCGTTTTTATTTATATTTTCCTTATCAGAAAGTGGTTTTCAAATGTCTTTCAGACACTAATGACTTCAGCAGGGCAAAAATTTTATCTTCTACTTGTTTTTCTTAAAAACAAAGTACACAACCAGATTATTAGAGTTAAAAGGGATAAATAATGCTACTCTTGATTAGATGCCAACAAATTCAAGTCTGATTTTCACAATATGAATTTGCCATATTAGCTCATGTAATGGTTTTAGTACTATAGTTTAGAACTTGGAAAAATGCTAAAAAATGTATATATTTTGTGTAAGTTTAGCATTAATACCAAACACATCTGTACTGTATATACAAACACTGCCTACGTTGTCATGGCATATTAGAGGCCTTTCTTGGGATTAATTTTTCTTTCTCTCTCTCTTTTAAACAACTAAGAAGTTTATTTGAGGTATTAAAAGATTTGAATCCAGGAGACACAGGCTCAGAGACTACCAGAAACATGCTCCCTAATTTTCTTTATCTTTGATTTTCTGTAATTAGAAAATTATATGTTGCAGGGTAGTTTTTTTTATCATTTGTCATGCTTGGTGTTCTCTGAGCTTCCTGGATCTGTGGTTTGGTGTCTGACATTAATTTGGGGAAATCTCAGTCATTATTATTTCAAATATTTCTTCTGTTTTTTTCTCCCTTGCTTCTCCTTCTGGTATTTCCATTACACATATGTTATACCTTTTGTAGTTGTCCTAGATATCTTAGATACTCTCTTCTATTTTTTCCCAGTCTTTGTTCTCTGCTTTGTTTGTTTGTTTCTGAGGATTCTATTGATTATTCTCTAGTCTAGCTCAGAGCTTCTTCCCTCAACCATGTCTAGTCTACTAATAAGCCCATCAAAGGCATTCTTCATTTCTGTTACAGCGTTTTTGACCTCTAGCATTTCTTTTTGGTTCTTTCTAGGATTTCCATCTCTCTACTTAACATTGTCCATCTGTTATTGCATGCTGTCTACTTTATCCATTAGAGTCCTTAGCATCTTAATCATAGTTATTTTAAATTCCAGGCCTGATAATTCTAGCATTACTTTTGGTTCTGATGTTTGCTCTGTCTCTTCAAGTTGTTCTTTTCATTTTGGTGTGACTTGTAATTTTTTCATTTTTAAAAAATATTTTTTTATTTTTTAAATTACAGTTGACATAAAATATTGTATTAGTTTCAGGTGTACAAGCCAGTGATTAGACATTTATATAACTTATGAAGTGATCACCCCGATAAATCTGGTACTCATCTGGCACCATACATAGTTATTACAATATTATTGACTATTATTCCCTGTGCTGTACTTTACATCCCCATGACTATTCTGTAACTACCAGTTTGTACTTTTTAATCTCTTCACCTGTTTCATCTGTCCTCCCCAAACCCCTTACATCTTGCAACCATGAAAATGTATCTATGAGTCTGTTTCTGTCCTGCTTGTTCATTTATTTTGTTTTTTTAGATTTCACATATAAGTAAAGTCATCTGGCATTTGTCTTTCTCTGCCCGACTTTTAATTCAGCACAATATTCTCTACGTTCATCCAGGTTGTTGCAGATGGCAAGATTTCATTATTTTTATGGCTGAGGCATATTCCATTGTGTATATTCACCACTTCTTTATCCATTCGTCTACTGGTGGACACTTAGGTTGCTTCCACATCTCGTGCATTGTAAATAATGTTGCATTGAACATTTGGATGTGTATGTCTTTTCAATTTATTGTGTTGAATTAATTTGGATAAATACCCGGAAGTGGAATCGCTGGGTCCTTCCTCGTCTCTTGTCATAGCCTTTGTTTTAAAGTTTATTTTATCTGGTATAAGTATTACTACCCTAGTTTTTTTAATTTTCCATTATCATTTTCATGAAATATCTTAATCCATCCCTTTACTTTCAGTCTGTGTGTGCCTTTCAATCTGAAGTGGTATTCTTGTTGACAGCATTTGTTATCCATTTAGCCACCATGTCTTTTGATTGAAACATTTAATCCATTTGCATTTAAAGTAATTGTTGATAGATAGATATTTATTGCAATTTTATTATTCATTGTTTTAATCTTTTTTCTTCTTAAAGAAGACCCTTTGACATTTATTGTAATACTGGTTTGGTGGACTCGTTTAGTTTTTCCTTTTCTGGGAAGCTCCTTATTATAAATAATAGCTTTGCTGGTTAGAGTAATCTTGGTTGTAGGTCCTTGCTTTTCATCATTTTGAATATTTCATACCAGTCCTTTCGGACCTGCAAAGTTTCTGTTCAGAAATCACCTGACAGTCTTATGGGAGCTCCCCTGTAGGTAACTGCTTTTCTCTTGCTGCTTTTAAGATTTTCTCTTTGTCTTTAGCCTTTTGCATTTTAATTATGATATGTCTTGGTATGGGTCTCTTTGGGGTTCTCTGTGCTTCCTGGATTTGTATGTCTACTTCCTTTACCAGGTTAGGGAAGTTTTCTGTCATTTTTTTCACAGAGGTTTTTGTTTCCTTGTGTTCTCTCTTCTCATTCTGGCCCCCTATGAATCAGATGTTGGTGTATTTCATGTTATCTCAGTGGCTCCTTGTGCTATTATCATTTTTGTTTTGGCTCCTTTTTTCTTTTCACTGTTCTAATTGGGCGTTTTCTGCTTCCTTATCTTCCAAATTGCTGATTTGACCCTCTGCTTCACTTACTCTACTGTTGATTCCCTGTAATGTATTCTTCATTTCTAACTAGTTCCTTTTTATGTTTCTATCTTAATTTTTTTGTTTCCTATCTCTTTGTTGAAGTTCTCACTAAGTCCATCTACTCTTCCCCTAAGTTCATTGAGCATCCTTATCACCATTGTTTTGATCTCTGCATCTAATAGATTGCTTGTCTTCATTTTGTTCTTTTTCTGGCATTTTGTTCTGTTGTTTTATTTGGTATGTGTTTCTTTGTGTCTTCATTTTGGCTGTGTTTGATTCTATATATTGGGTAGAGTTGTTACATCTTTCAGTCTTGGTAGAGTGGCCTTATGTAGTAGGTGTCCTAAGGGGCCCAGTGGCATAACCTCCCAGGTCACCTGATCAAGGCATTTCAGGTTTGTCCCCTGTGTGGGCTGTGTGTACCCTCCTGTTGTAATTGAGTGTTGATTGCTATTGTGATGACAATGGGAGGGATTTTCCCCCAGGCTGATCAGCTGATGGTTATGAAATGGTTCTTATTTTAACTTAAATTTGCCTCTTTATTAGTCATATTAAGCATATTTTTATATGTTTATTTGTCATTTTGTGGCCTTTTTCTATGAATTGCCTAGTAATCACTTTTGCCCATTTTTAATTGGGTTCTTGGTATTTTCCTTATTGATTTTTAAGAGTTCTTTAATTGTATATAGTGCAAATACCTTTTCCATGTCATGTATATCACCAGAGAGGAAAAATCTTACTTACTTGAAAACTACTTTCTGGTTTTAAGGTCCAGTCAATCTCATAGTAAAAATTGCCTCTGATTATTTACTTTGGGGAAAACCCTATATTAAAGAATTTTATGTACCTGAGCAATTAGAAATTCTTTTCTAATAACTTAGAAAGAGGAAGATACTCATTTGGCTTTTTAAATATTAGGTAGAGGTACTCTATTAATAAGATAATTAGTTTTCTAGAACAGAGGCTTTTGACCTTGGCTATATTTTGTAATCACAGAGATGTTAAAAAAAAAAATACTAATGCCTGCATCCCACTCCAAAGCTCTTGGTATATTTGTTCTGAGATGCACTTGGGCACTGAATGATTAGATGCTTCTTAGGTGATTGTATTATGTTGCCATGGTAGAAAAACCACTGCTCATCTGAATAGTTTCTATGGAGGAATATTCAAGCTTAAAGCTTTATTTGAAGTAGACTCATTGCTCTACTCATTCAGTCATTTTGAATGCGAGGGCCACACAGTACACATACTCATTCAATGGCATCTACTGCCCCCACTGACTAGTACAGTGAAGTCGTCTTTGTTCACGTATGTGCAATTCAATTCACCCTCCTTGGCTGCCAGATTACATAGATGTCATGCAAACCATTCTAGTTATATTAACAGTGGTTGAACTTTTTTCGGACAGACCTCATATATAACAGTTGTGTACAGATCCTTGTCTGCTAATTTTAACAAGTTGACTATCTTTAAGTCTTTTTTTGTTGATTACTTTTTCCTTGATTATAAGTCAAATCCCCTGCTTCTTTGTATGTCTATTATTGTATTGTATGCTGTCTGAATGCTAATCTAAGGAAATATGGATTATGTCTTCAACTTAAGGGTTGTTGAGTTTTGTTCTGGCAGACAATGATATTACTCACAGATCCTCTTCTTTTTGTCAGGCCTGATTTTATGCTTGGTTAGGGCAGATCAGTTTTGATTTTGTTTTTGATCTGAGGACATGGCCCTTAATTTTAGGGTGTGATACCTACTTTTATAGCAGGACTTACAGCATCTCATCTGAATCCCAAAGTTGCAGTAAAGATTCTCTACTATGGCTGTGCCAGAGAACCATTGTCTTCTAGTGCTAATGTGACCTTTGTTATTTCTCTTTAGCTATAAGCCCTGCAGCAGGTGCTCTCTGTTAGGCCTCATAGAGTCAAAGACTCAATAGGAATATCCTTGCAGATTTCTGCCTCCCTTATTTTACCCTGCACAGCTCCTTTCTCTGTAATACTCTGTCCTACAAATTCTAGCCATTTCAGCAGCCCAAACTCTGATGATCTCTCCCTCCTCAGAGACTGGCTATCTGATATATAGCTTATCTTTCAAGAATTAGTTTCATGCTACTGGTTGTTCATTGCCTGAAAACAGTTGCCTTGTTTATTTTGTCCATATTAAAAATTATTTAGGGTAAGTCCAATACTGGTTACTATGTCATGGCTAGCTGTGGAAGTCCATTTTGTTTTTTTCAAATTATATAAATGGATCTCCAAGTTTGAAGGAATTTCAGTTCACAGACCATGTCTTAGGAGCTATATGAAAACATCATTTTAATAGTCTCTGTGAACATGTCCAGGAATACTTTGTTTTACTGTGTTTTGCTTTATTGCACTTCACAGATGTGTTTTTTTTACAAATTGAACCTAAGATCCTCCAGCAGCAAAAAGATTATGATTTGCTTTATTGCAATACTTGCTTTGTTGAGGTGGTCTGGAACCAGACACACAAAATCTCTGAGGTATGCCTGTACCTATATTTCATGGAGGATTGAGATGGTCCCACAGACCAATATTTAAGTAACGATAACCTTGTTATATCTGTTCATGTACACAAAGTAACATAAGATGTTACATCATTATTTTGCATTTAATATTCATGCTTCAGAATGATTTTTTTTGGACAATTGCTAATTAGTTTCATGAACTTCCCAAAACGTTACTCAGGATTCCTAAGTAAACTGTGTAATCAGAAGGCTTAATACTTAGGTTAGGGTTGGTAGTTTTGAAACTGGAATGGTGTTAATGCTGCCTGTCACTACCAGAACCAGTAATTAGAGCTATGGATTGAATCTGTATGGGCAATATATTCAGATGCCAGCCATCTGAGAAGACGGTGGGTTATATACCTAAAAATACTGTCTTAACATCTCATCTCAAGCCGACCTTTTTATAAGGAGAAGAAAGTGGTAGGTAAGGGTTTGGAATTCAGGAAAAAAGGTTAGTCAGGTAAAAGTTGCAGTCTGGTGATTGTCTTAGCATCCCAGTGATTCTTTATCTCTGTCCTGGTTGAAGGACATTCCCTCCCTGGAACACAATGGCTCAGACACCACCTTGATCACTTGCAGTCCTCCTGAATTGCTTGTGGGTCTCCTAGAGTCAGGGTAGGTCCAGTCATACATTCTAGTTCCTGAAACAATGGCTTTCTGCATTCATTAATCTCTAAGCCTACTACTGTAAGCAAAAGCTAAAATTTTTTCACTTGAGTTTCCCCCATCACTTTTACATTTAAATGTTTTTATTTCTTCAGCCTGCATCTAAGGATAAATGCATAACTTTGACAGCTCTAAATACTTCAATATATATTTGAAAGAGGGTTCTCAGCCCTGATTCTAATGTGTGTGGAGGCTTCCATACACCAACAAGCAATTCTCGGATGCCAGCAGGGTATCCACAAATTCAACTCAATTCTGGCACTGTCTACCCAGAGATAGAAGCAGATTCCACAGGTAGAAGACTCTGTCTCACAAAACTGCCTTCCACTTCAGATGCCAATCACAAGCCCAGGTTGTTACCTGTATTTCTGACTGACTAGTTATACATCAGTTATACATTATATACCACCCTTCCTCCAGTAGATTAATTTGCAAGAACAGTACACAGACCTCAAGAAAACATTGCCAATTTGTTACAAGGGATATTAAAGGATTTAAGTCAATAGCCAGATGAAAAGATATATAGGGTGAGGTCCTGAACAAAGGAGCTTCTCTCCTCGTGGAGCTTGGGGCCTGACACAGTAGCCCATGTAAGCATTCTAGTTCCCCAGCATAGAAGCTGTCTGAAAAAGGACCAGCAAGCTGTCCTTTTGGATTTTTATGGAGGCTTTATTACATAGTCATGATTGATTAAGCCACTGGCCATTGGTTATTGATTCAATATCAAGCCTCTCTCCCTCCCTGAAATTGGGGTGGGACCGAAAGTTCCAATCCTCTAACTCATGATGGGCTCCTACTGACAGCCAGCCCCCATCCTTAGTTGCTTTTCAAAAGTTACCTCATTAATGTAACTGAAGATACCTTAAGTACTCTCATCACTTAGGAAATTCCAGTGGTTTAGGAGCTCTGCCAGAAATAGGACAGGAAAAGACCAAATATGTATTTCTTTTTATACATCACAATATCACACTATATTGATATTTGCTAAAATATTAGCAAATATCCTCACAAACTCCCCAAATCAGTCATGCAGGGTAAATGGCATTATCTTTATTTTTCAGGTGAAGACTGAGGCTTCAAGAAATTTAGGCACTAACCCAAAGTCATACAGTTAATAAATTGTAGAGCCATGATTTGAGCCCTGATCTGTCTAAATCCAAAGGCCATGCTTTTTTTTTCAGTCACTTGGCTGTGCAACAGAACCACCTTTGAAGCTTTTAATAAATACAAATACCAAGGTAACATCCCTATATTCAGTGTATGTCTGGGATAGTATCTATAATACTGAAGTGCTACTAGGGTTGAGGATTATTGCTTATTAGTGCCACATTCCTTCTCCATAGTAGAAACTGGATTGTGAAGAGCCATAAGGCAGAAAACTGGAAGTGTGAATGTTTTTAATGTTATAGCCCTGTCGTTGGAAAGAACAGGAGAGTATAAGGCAAGGATGGTTCTTTTTTGGCTCTCAGAGGCTGCAACTGAAAGCTAATAGAGATGTGAAGGAGGATTAACCTAAACCCACCAACTTTTGGAAGTATTTGAGCCAGTTGTTCCAGAAATGAGCTTGGAATTTTTAAGTCAAGTGAGAGGTATGTCTCATCTCTACTATCATGAATTTCAGTTTCCACGTCTGTAAAAGGGCCTATCTATCTCAGATAGATTTGAGGGTAACATGAGGTTAGTGCCTATTCATACTAAGTACTCTCAGAAAATGGGACCTACTATCATAAGTAGTACTGTTATTGCCTCCTTTGGAATTACCAGTCCTTAGTCCTCTGACCACCTATTCCTATTGTTTTTACTGTTGTGTCTATACATGGTCTCTTCTTTAACACTTGCCCCTCGCTTCTTTCTTTGCAGTTCCTCAGATATGCTATGCATGCTACTGTCCAAGGCCTTTGTTTGTACTTGGTGGTTTCTGCCTGAATGTTCTTCTTCCCCACTTCATTCAACATTCTGCTTAAATGTCTCTTCTCAAAAATTCTTTACCTGACCAAACTTTCTGTAATACAATCTTACATCGCTCTCTATCACATCTCCGTTTTGCTTTATATTTAATACTTTTTGCTCTAACATTTATAATATATTCAGTAGATACTTTTTTATTATTGTTGTCTACCCAACAGAATGTAGCTTCATAGGGCAATAACTTGGTCTATTTTGTTCACTACTGATCTCCAGCTTTTTAGAAGACTGCTTAGCATATAGTGGATACTTAAATATTGTTGAATGATTTAATTTCCATACTGAGAGCTCTCCTTTATAAAAAATACAAAATCCAGGACCAAAGCAGTATGATAAAAACCATGTACTCTAATGGCTTTCTGTACTTTATTTTGTTTTTATGGTAAGTAGGACTTATCATTTTATCTTGGCATTTTGCCTTAATAATGGCTTTATCAATTATATGTCTTTAATGGCCTAGTTATTAATGATATTATCTCATAACAGCATACTATTATCTATTGACTTTTATATTTTTTCCTGGCTCTCAATAATCCTCAAAGGAGAGAACCAGGGTAAAATATATAAAGGGTTTAGAACTGCTTTAATATTATGAATTATTGTTTGCAGTCTTTTTAGTGTTTAATCCCCCCCCCCAATACTTTTATTGTCTTAGAGCTCACATTTATTATTCTCTTAATTTGGTTAGGAAGTACACACAGCCATTGACCTGATGCTTAGGACTTTCCTGAGAATTTACTTACTTATCATGTAGGTACAAGAATGCTCATCATAAAATTGTTTGTAATGACAAATTAAGTACCACAGAAATTGTAAAAGGAGGGTTATATCTATAAAATGGAGTAGTCATTCAAAATAGTAATTATATTGAACTTCTGGCCAAGATGGAGGCCTAGACAGACACGCTGGGTCTCCCTCAACAACTAAGAAGGAATACAACTATCTCAAAACTAGAGACAACCATAAGTTCCAGAAAAATCAAGCTGCATGGAAGTCCAACAAACAAAGATATAAAGAAGAAATATTCATCCAGACAGGATGTTTTCTGAGAGAAAAATCCTGATCAAAAGGAAGAAACGAGGAATGGAGTGAAGAAATAAAAAGGAGTCACTATAGTCAAACTGCTGAATTACCAAAATCAAGTATGTTGAGACCATCTGATCTAGACCACCGGTCACCCAGAGGATCACTGTCTCGGACCAGTTCAGAGACTTAAGAATGCAGGATTGATTCTTCTCAAGAAAGTGCTTTTCACTGGAACCCTCAGCTTCTCTTTCTTTCTGAAACACTCTAGGTATTACCTGGTTGTGTTGTTTCCAATTTGCAAACCGTAAGGCCTTTGAATAAATCTTTATTATCTATTTCTAAAAATAAAAATAAAAAAATAGTAATTATATTGAGCTGTACTTATTAACATACAAGTATATCTATAATTTTTTAATGAGAAAAGCAAATTACAATAAAGCAAATATAATATCTCATTTTTGTGGAAGAAAAATTAATTTCTTATACGTGTATATGAAAAAAGTCTAAAGAACCCTACACAAAATTTGAGAGTGAGATTAGCACTCTTAGTTGTCTCCAAGATATAGCTTTCTAGATTTTTATTTGTTTCAGTACCATTAACTATAACTATTAATTCTGGCCCCTGGGAAAACCTCTAACTTGTCCTAGGTGTAAATAAATCTACCTTTCCCCTTAGTCCAACAAAAATAGGCCAGAATGTTTTTTAAAGGAACTTCTCAAGGAAAGTATTATAAATAAAAAGTCAAAGTATAATAAAAGGATAGAGATCAAAGTATTTACAGAACACATATTACTTTTTCCTAAGTAGTAAAAGTCTATACACCAATTAGTTTAGCTGATGTACTTTATGAGATTCCTAAGTACTGTGATGATTCTTTACCCAGGTCTTTCTAGCCAAACCTATTAAATTGCAAAATTTGAATCAGCACTACCATTTGGGAATGTTGTAGAATAAGCTAGTCAGAGAAACACAAATACAATGTGATCTCACTTATATGTGTAATCTAGTGAACAAAATAACCTGATGAGTAAAATAGAAATGGAGGCATAGACACATGGAACAGACTGACAGCTATCAGAGAGGAGGGGAGCCAGTGAGAGACTAGATTAAAGAAGGTGAAGGGATTAGCCAAAGAACATATATACATAACCCATAGAAACAGACAACAGTGTAGTGATGGCCAGTGGGAAGGAGGGGCTGGGGGCTGGGTGGAGGTAGGTAAAGGGGGGTAATGGAGATGTATATAATAGTGCCAATAATAAAAAGAAAGTTAAAAAATAAAGAAAATGGGACTTTCGACTAAGATGGAGGTATAGGTAAACATGCTTCATCTCTTTGCACAACCATAAGAAGGATCACAACTAACTTCAAAACAAAAACAACCAGAATTGCCAGAAAATGAAACTGATTGGAAGTCCTGTAACCAAGAATAAATATTAATCCAGGTGCGTAGGAGAGGCAGAGATAGGGAGCCAGGGTAGAGAGGATGTGGTGTGGTGGTGGCAGAGGCAAGGCAGCAGCAGTGGCCGGCAGAACTGGTGGTCCTAAATCCATGTGTGGCAGATAAAAGCTGGGAGGAATACATGAGGAGCGATCCCAGCCCCAGGCCAGACCATGCAGCCCAGAGTTTCAGTGCTGGGAAAATAAAGCCTCATAACTTCTGGCTGTGAGAAACAGTGGGGCTTGGGGCAGTGGAAGAAACAGCGAGGCTCTCAGGAGAGTCCATTTAGAGAGTTTCCTTGGCCCTAGAACATACTCCAGGACCCACCACCAGGGCAACAACTAGAGGGGTGTCAGTTGCACACAGGAAGTGTGAGAAGTGACTGGAAAAGGGGTGAGTGCTGAGCAAGTGGCATCGTTCCCTCTCTGAACCCTCCCCCACATACAGGGCCACAAAGTGGTGAAACGGGTCACCCAGCACTGACAAACACCTAAGGCTCCACCCCTTACAATGTAACAGGTATGTGAAGACACAGAATCAAAGTAGCTCCACCTAATATTCAGGGAGGCTCCCAAATTGAGGAGTCAAAGAAATATGGCCCAAATGAAAGAAAAGATCAAAACTCCAGAAAAAGAATTAAGGAAAACAGTGATGATCAACCTATCAGATGCAGAGTTCAAAACCCTGGTGATAAGGGTGCTCAGAGAACCCAGTGAAAACAGCAAACACATATACGAAGAAATGAAGGCTACACTAAGCGAAGTAAAGAAAAATCCACAGGGAACCAATAGTGAAGAGGAGGAAGCAGGGTTCAGATCAACGATTTGGAACATAAGGAAGAAGTAAACAGTTAACCAGTACAAAATGAAGAAATAAGAATTCCAGAAAAGAAAAAAAATGAAGAGAGAATAAAAAGACTCTGGGACATCTCCAAAAGTGCCAACATCTGAATCATAGGATGTCAGAAGAAGAAGAAGAAGAGCAAGATATTGAAAACTTATTTGAAAAAAATAGTGAAAGAAAACTTACCTAATTTGGCGAAGGAAATAGACATACAAGTCCAGGAATCAGAGTCCCAAACAAGTTGGACCCAAAGAGGACCACACCAAGACACATCATAATTAACATGCCAAAAGTTCAAGATAAAGAGAGAATCTTAAAAGCAGCAGAGAAAAGAAGGGAATAACCTACAAAGGAGTTCCCATAAGACTATCAGCTGATTTCTCAAAAGAAACTTTGCAGGCAAGAAGGAACTAGCAAGAACTATTCAAAGTGATGAAAAGCAAAGACATACAACCAAGATCACTCTATCCAGCAAAGCTATTATTTAGACTGGAAAGGCAGATAAAGTGCTTCACGGAAAAGGTAAAGCTAAAGGAGTTCCTCATTATCAAGCCATTATTATATGAATTGTCAAAGGGACTTATTTAAGAAAAAGAAGATCAAGACTATGAACATTGAAATGACAACAAACTCACAACTATCAACAACTGAATCTAAAATACAAAAACAAACTAAGCAAACAACTTGAAAAGGAACAAAATCATAGATACGGAGATCATATGGAGGGTTATCAGGGGGAAGGGGAAGGGAGAGAATTCGGGAAAAAGTACAGAGGTTAAGAAGCATAATTGGTAGGTACAAAATAGAGGGATGTTAAGATTAGTAAAGGAAATGGAGAAACCAAAGAACTTATATGCACAACCCATGGACATGAACGGGAGTGGGGGAGGCGGGATTGCTGGTGGGAAGGGGGTTTATCAGGCCAAGGGGGGCAAAGGGGAAAAAATGGGACATCTGTAATACCATAATCGATAAAATATACTTTAAAACTTTTAAAGAAAGAAAATGGAATGACATAGATAAATAATGTATAAAATTTTAAAGAAAAATTCAGGTTATGAGAGTGACATCAGCATCATTATGGAATGAGAAGACCCCTTTGTTTCTCCCTTTAAAGTTACAACCTAGACTCTAAATCAACAAAGGATCTCATTCCCAACACACAAACACATCGGAGAGATTCATATATGGAGATATATAAGGGTGGGCTTATCTGAATGAAGAAGGGAGGCTGAATCAGGGAGAAGGACATAGATAGGGACCACAGCTGAGGTTTGCAGAGCTGCAGCACAGTGGTGTGGCAGCCATGAACTAGCAGCCACCATTACTAGTGAAGAGGCAAAGCTGCAGACTCAGGAATCCCTTGCCCTCCTCTTGTAGTAGAATCCTGTAGTAGCAGGAGGGATGACTTAGATAGCACAGCATACTGGCAGCCTCTGGTTACATGGGACAGTGCCTTGGACTTGCAGGCCCAGAGCCACATTGCCCACCATAGGGGTAGTGCCTGGAAACCAAGGTGATACAGCACAGAGGGGATGACCTCATCTCAAGGAATATGGGGCATTTTCCATGACAGGGGCAACACTGCCTCACCAAGATCCTCAAGGTGCCAGTAGTCCAGGAAAGAAAAAACAAAGCTGAGCTATAACACCATCTCTTGGAAAACAAAAGAAAGACCTCTATTTATCAACCTACTGAACTAAGAGCAAAACAGACCTTAGAAAAGAGTTAACTACTTCAAATGCCCAGGCAGAGAAACAATCCATCAAGTACTGTGATTGACCAAAATAACAAGGTAGCTTAGAAAGAATATGAAAAGTCTCCAGAAACTAAACTCAGAGATAAGGGACACTGTGATTAAATGACAGAATTCAAGATTCCAGAATACAAGAAAAGGCTGAAAGGCTGTTCAGAGAGTTCAGAAATAAAATTAATGAACAAATGAATATTTTACCAAAGAGATGAAACAAATTCTGAAGCCAAAGAACTCAGTGAATGAGACGAGGACTGCATTACAGAGCACTGAAAACAGAGCAAACCACATGGACAAGACAATTAGCGAACTTGAAGATAGAAACCTAGAACTGAATCAGGTAGAAGAAGAGAGAAAATATAGAGTTTAAAAAAAAAGAAAGAACTCTGCTAGAACTATTGAACTCCATTATAAAGAGTAACATTAGAATAGCAGGTATACCAGAAGGAGAAAAGGGAGAATGGAACAGAGGGCCTATTGAAGTAAAGAATTGATGAGAGCTGGACCTTTGAATCCAAGAAGCTAACAGAACACCTTATTGTTTAAATGCAAAAAGACCTTCTACAAGACACATTACATTAAAACTGTCAAAAAATCAATGACAAAAAAAAAAAAAAAATTAATCTCAAGGCACCAGGGGAAAAAAGACTAACCTAAAAGGGAAATCCCGGACTTCCAGCCAAGATGGAGGCCTAGACCGACATGCTACATCTCCCTCCACAACTAAGGACTACACTACAACAAAACCAGAAATAACCAAAAGTTCCAGAAAATAAAGCTACATGGAAGTTCAACATATGAAGTTATAAACAAGTGGTGCTCACCTGGATGGGTAGGAGGGGCGAAGCCGCGGTGGAACGATCAAGCTGTGCCGGCAGCGGCAGCTGCAGCAACGAGCAGTAGGACCCGGTAAGCACAGACACCCATACTTAAGGGGAGGAGAAAAGCATCTGGGAACCAACCCTGGATGCAGACCAAACCCGTCAGCTTGCGATTCCAACGCCGGGAAAGGCAGACCCCCAATGTCTCGGACTGTGAGGCCCAAGAGGGCGTGGGGACGGATGAGGAGGTTCCTGGTCTCTCAGCAGAGAGTGACCGGCAGGAATCCAACCTGGACCCCCACCCCCACACAAATCACCACAGAGTGGTTGTGATGAGTACACGGGGCTCTGCCCAGTATAGCATAATAGGTGTGACAGTGCCCCACCCAAGAAGGAAAGATAAACAAAAACGGTCAGAATGGCAGAAATAATGATTAAAATACCAATCACGCAGCTAACCAAAAAACAAATACAGAAATTAACCAATGAACAAACAGAAAATCTTTCTGAGGCTCAGTTCAGAGCTATAGTCATAAGGCAGCTTACAGACCTAACAGCAGGACTTAAGACAGGGAAGGAATGAAGGCTAGTCCTGCTGAAATGAACAAAAATACATACAAGACAAGTGGTGAGGAAAGAAAAACCAGGAATCAAATCAACAAACTGGAACATAGGGAAGGAACAAACAGTCAACCAGTACAGAAAGAGAAAATGAAAAGTGAGGAATATAAGGAGAGGGTCAGAAACCTCTGGGACAGCTATAAGCGAACGAATATTCGAATTATAGGATTGCCAGAGGGTGAAGAAGAAGAACTAGAAATTGAAAAATTAGGTGAAAAAATAATGAAGCAGAACTTCCCTAACTTGGGGAAGGAAATAGACTTACAGGTCCAGGAAGCACAGAGTTCCAAAAAAACTGGACCCAGGAAGAACCACACCAAGATACATTGTCATCAAAATGTCAAAAATTAAGGATAAACAGACAATCTTAAAAGCAGCAAGAGAGTAGAAGAGAATTACGTACAAAGGGGTCCCAATAAGACTATCAGCTGATGTCTCAAAGGAGACTCTACAGGCAAGAAGGAACTGGCAATAAATATTCAAAGTAATGAAAATCAAAAACCTACAGCCACGATTACTCTATCTAGCGAAGCTGTCATTCAGAATAGAAGGGCAGAGAAAGTGCTTCCAAAGCCAAAGTAAAACTGAAGGAGTTCATTAAATCCAAACCACTGTTATATGAGATATTAAAGGGACTTGTTTAGAAGAAGGATCAAAACTATGAACATTAAAATGAAAACTGTATCACAACAACCAACAACAGAAGCTAGGGAATCGAAAAAAGGCAAACTATACAAGCAACAAGAGGGGAAAAATAATTATAGGTATGCGGAACATATTGGGGTGAGGTCAGCAGGGAGGGGGAAGGGGGAAAAGGGAGGGACATGGTACAGGAATTAAGAAGCATAGTAGGAGGGAATGGAGTAGACAGAAGATGTTGAGAAGAACTATGCTCAACCAATGGGCATGGACTAATGGAGGGAGGGGGGTCACAGGGTGGATGGAAGCAGAGGTAAAAGAAATTGGGACAACTGTAACAGCATAATCAATAAAATGTTTTTTTTTTAAAGTGTACAATTTAAAAAAAAATAAGGAAATCCCATTAGGTTATTATCAGCTCGTGCAAACAAAGTCAGTAAAGAAATATCAACCTTAAATGACATATTAGACTAAATGCACATAATTGATATTTGTAGAACTTTCCATCCCAAAATGACAGAATGCACATTTTTTTCAACTTCATATCCCATCATTCTCAAGGATAGACCATATGTTGGGGCATAAAACTAGTCTCAATAAATTTAAGATTGAAATCATACCCAGCATATTCTCCAGTCACAATGGTATGAAAATGAAAATTAAATATAAAAGAAAAGCTGGAAAAAATGTAGAGATTAAACAACATGCTACTGAACAACTGTTGGGTCAAAGAAGAAGTAAAAGAAGGCATAAAAACATACTTAGAGACGAATGAAAATGTGACAAAACAAAATTTGGGGGATGCAGTAAACAGTAATAAGGGAGAAATTTATAGCATTACAGGCAACCTATCAGAATAAATAAACAAAGAAAAAAAACCCTCTAATAACCCAACATTACATCTTAAAGAACTAGAGGATGAGAACAAACAAAGCCCAAAGTCAGGAGAAGGAAGGAAATAGTAAAAATCAGAGCAGAAATAAATGAAAGGAAGAGTAAAAAGATAACAGAAAAATAATGAAACAAAAGAGCTGATTCTTTAAAAAAATACATAAAAGTGAGAAACATTTGGTTAGACCCCCTAAGGAAAAAAGAGAGAAGACTCAAATGAATAAGATCAGAAATGAAGGTGAAGTTACAGCAGATACCACAGAAATACAAAGGATTATATAAGAGTACTATGAAAGGCTATATGCCACCAAATTTTATAAGCTAGAAGAAATGGACAGATTCTTAAAAATATACAACCTTCCTAGACTGAATAATGAAGAAATGGAAAACCTAAATAGAGTGATCACTAGTAATAATACTGAAACAGTAATCAAAACCTCTCAAAAAACTAAAACCCAGGACTAGATGACTTCACTGGTGAATTCTACGAAACATTCAAAGAGGGCTTAATACTTGTCTTTCTTAAACTCTTTCAAAAAATTGAGGAGTAAGGAACGCTTCCTAACTCATTTTGTGAGGCCAACATTACTCTTGATACCAAAACCAGGCCAATATTTCTGATGAACATAGATGTAAAAATCCTAATCAAAATACTAGTAAATCAAATACAAAAATACATTAAAAGGGTTATACATCACAGTCAGGTGGGGTTTATTCCAGGGATGCAAGGATGGTTCAACAACACAATGTGATATACCACATTAACAGAATAAAAAAATAAAAACGAGCCCTGACTGGTGTGGCTTAGTGAATTGAGTGCTGGCCTGAGAACTGAGGGTCACCAGTAGTGTTCCCATTTGGGGCACATGCCTGGGTTGTGGGCAGGGTCCCTGGTTCGCGGCATGTGAGAGGCAGCTGATCAATGTTTCTCACGCACATTGATGTTTCTCTCCCTGTCTTTCTTCCTCCCTTCCCCTCAAAAAAATAAATAAATGAAATCTTTCTTTTCATTTGTGATTGCAACAGAAAAGGATAAAATACTTAGGAATAAACGAAGTGAAAGATCTGAACAGTGACAACTACAGGAACAAATTGAAGAAAACAGAATGGATTAGAAGAATTAACGCAATAGAAATGACCATATTACTTAAAGCATTATACAGATTTAATGCAATCTCCATCAAAATCCCAGTGGCATTTCTCACAGAAGTAAAACAGAAAATCCTCAAATTTGTATGGAACCACAAAAGACTCCAAACAGCCTGAGGAACAAAAAGAACAAAGCTAGAGGTATCACACTTTCTGACTTGAAACGACAAAGCTACAGTAATTAAAACAGTATGGCCGAAAAACAGACACACAGACCAATGGAACAGAATTGAGAGCCCAGAAATAAAACCACAAATACAGGGCAACTAATTTTCAACAAAGGAGCCAAAAACACACAATGGAGAAAGAAAGTCTCTTCAATAAATTGTATTGGAAAAAATAGAAAGCCACATACAAAAGAATAAAACTAAATTGCTATCTAACATCATACACAAAAATTAACGCGAAATGGATTAAAGACCTGAATATAAGACCTGAAATTATAAAATGCTTAGAAGAAAATAGAGGCATTAAACCTATGGGCTTGGTGTCAAAGGGTTGTCTTTGAGCTTGACTCCAAAGACAAGGGAAGTAAAAGCAAAAATAAGTGAATGGGACTACATCAAGCTGGAAAACTTCTGCAAAGCAAAGGAACCCACCAACAAATCAAAAAGGCATCCAACCAAATGGGAGAAGGCTAAAACAGTAGTCCCTCTCTATATCGCGGTTCACTTATCGTGGCCTCACTGTATCGTGGGATTTAAAAAAATATTACATTTAATTATTTATCGTGGGATTTTGCAATACTGTATACATATGTTGTTAAAGTTATGTAGGTTTAAGAGTGTAGAATAAATATAAGGTTTCTACCTCGCAGGGGGGGTCTAGAACGTAATAACCACGATATCCAAAATACGAAAAATTCATACAACTCAACAACAAAAACAATCTAATAAATTGGGCAGAGGGCCTTAAAAGACACTTTTCCTAGGAAGACAGACAGATGTGTAAAAAGGTGCTCATCATCACTAGTTATAAGAGAAATGCAAATCAAAACCACAATGAGATACCACCTCACACCAGTTAGAATGTCTGTTATCAATAAGGCAAGAAATAACAAATGTTGGAGATGATGTGGAGAAAAGGGAACCCTTGCACACTGTTGGTAGGGAGGTAATTAGGCGCATCCACTATGGAAAACAGGATGCAGGTTACTCAAAAAATTAAGAATAGAACTAGTGTATGACCCAGCAATCTCTCTTCTGAGTATCTGCCCAAAAATCATTAAAAGACTTTATTTGTAAAAATATATGTACCCTTAAGTTCACTGCAGCATTATTCATAATAGCTAAGACATGGAAACAACCTAAGTGTTCTTCGGAAAGTGACTGCATAAAGAAGTGGTATGTACGAAGGGGAAACCAAAAACATGGAATTTATTGTTAAAAAATTGTGTATTCTTTCCTGTTTCAACTTCAGTCACGTTCAAAGTACTCTCCATTTGATGCAGTACACATCTATCAAAGTGCTTTTTTCACTGCTCAGAACAGTTTTTGAACTCATCGATTTTGATGCCTTTTAATGTTTCTGCTGTTTTTTGTTTCACCTCTTACACATTGGCAAAATGTTCTCCTTTGAGGACTTTTTTCATCCAGAGAAACAAAAAAAGTCATTTGGAGCAAGATTGGCTGAATAGGGAGGGTGGGGCACAGGGGTCATGCTGTTATTTTGGTCAAAAACTGAACACTCAGCGTGATGTGAGTGGGTGCACTTGTAAATCACCCATCATAAAATGGGTAAATGTGTTGAAAGAGTTTAAAAAAAAATTCACTGAAGCCGAACACAGCCTTACAGCGCCAGCTGATACATTGATACAGATGGGTTCCTAGAACACTCACCTAGTGGGGGAACCCTGTACTACAAGGGGCCCGCCCTCCAGAAGACAATCCCAGGTCTTTTGGGGTTCCCCTTTGCATATACAGTGAAATACTGTTCTGCCATAACCAAGATGAAATACACCCATTTGTGACAACATGGATGGGTCTTGAGAGTATTATGCTAAATTAAGTCAGATGGAAAAAGACAAGAACCATATGATTTCACTCATATGGGATATAAAATGAAAAGCAACAAATGAACAAACAAAATAAACATACAAACAAACTCATAGATACATACAGTAGAATAGTGGTTACCAGAAGGAAATGGGGTGGAAAAAGGATGAAGAGGGTAAAGGGGATCAAATACACGGTGACAAAAGGAGATCAGACTTTGGTGGTGAGCACACAATAGAGTATATAAAGGTTGTATTATAAAGTTGTACACCTGAAGCTTATAAATATTATTAAGTAGTCTACCCCAATACATTTAATTTAAAAAATTTAAAATAATACAGAGGAAAATAGAAAATAAGTAATAAAATAGCATATATGATAGGATCCTAATTTTGTTTAAGGTATGAAAGGTCTGTCCAGAAAGCGTCCAGCCATGTACTATGAAAAATAGAGACATTTATTGAAGAAGATACTAGATACAAGACCCATTGTACATAGGACAATGATGCCTCAGTCCCCTTCAAAGCAGGCACGTTGGGACCTCACATAGTTCTCCCATTTGCCAACAGCTGCCCTGTTGTATTTTCCTGAATCTCATCGAAGGTCTGAAATCTCTTCTCTTTCAAAGGTGATTTTAGTTTTGGGAAAAGCCAGAAGTCACAGGACTGCAAACCTGGACTTTAGGGGGGCTCAGTCACCTGGGTGATTTGATGTTTTGTCAAAAAACTCTGCATGAGACATGATGCATGAGTGAGCGCATTGTCATGATGAAGCTGCCAGTCATCAGTTGCCCATAGCTGCAGCCTTCTGAATCATCTAAATAGTTTCTGTGGGGAATGTTCAAGCTTAATGCAGAATTTAATGCAGATGCATTGCTCTACTCTCTCAGTCATTTTGAATATGACGGCCACACAGTACACATGCTTACTCAACAGTGTCTACCACCCCCACTGACTAGTACAGTGAAGTCGTCGTCGTTCACAAATGCGCATTCCAGTCCACTCTCCTTGGCTGCCAGGTTACATCAATGTTGCGCAAACTGTTCTTGTTACAGTAACAATGGTTGAACTTTTTCTGGATAGACCTTGTATAATATAATGTACCCCCCCAAAATTTTTTTTTCAAAATACTGAAGAGAGAATCTTGAAATAGTAACAGTGGTCTTTTTTTTTTTTTTTTTAAAGTGGTGAAATGACAGTTAATTTTAAATTTCTTCATGCTTTTTTAAAATTTTTCCAAACTTTCTGTAGGAATATGTATTATGTTGAACTTAAAAGAGCTCCATATTACTACTCTGTTTCTACTATACCAGATTTAAATTCCTCTGGGTGCTTTATAAAGTTTCTTTTAATCCAGATTTTTCCTATCTAAACTATAGTTTTGCCTCCAAATAGTCACCTTGTTTATAAACTAAGGACATGTATGATAACTTCTTGTTCAGTAGTGCAGGTGCTCTTGTTGTCTGAGTTGTATAGTGCTGGAGCCAGCTATCGTCCAATAGTGATCAATAAATTTGTAGATCATGACTGACTGCTTTTTCCAAATATATCTACCAGTTGCTTAATGTCCTCAGAGTCTGTTAGCAAATCAAAATTGTGTTATTAAACCTGACATAGTACTGCTCTTTTGAGATGTTAGCTGATTGTTGTTATTTAGCTGTCATGTGCAGAAGTGGGTGTTGGGCATTATACTGATAGTAGGAACAAGGCAGCGGGAACACAGTAAGATATGTAAAACCTCAACTTTCTATAAATTTGAGTAGATTACTTTCTTAGGAGTGAATTTTAAACTTCTTGGGTCCTTAAGTTTAGAGATCTGTGTAATCAAAATTGAGTGATTGAAATAAAGCTTTGAGGATTATAAAAATAACCCTAGCATACTAGTTAGTATTGCCTAGGCTGTGGTGTATTAACATATGACTCCAAGATTGCAGTGACTTAATAAAGGTTTACTTATTGCTGATATGATAGTCTGATGCAGATTGGATGGCTCTCTTCGCAGTTATTTTTCAAGCAGTGTCCTCTTTCATTATTTGAAACCACCATCTTCATATGTAGCCTCTTAAGGTGTGGCAGAAAGTGAAGACAGATTTTAGGTGATTCACACAGAAGATTTTATTGCCATTCTTGGAAGTGTCACATTCAATTTCACCTACATTCTCATGGTCAGAACCCAGTCTTTTTTTGTTGTTGTTCCAAATGCTTTTCTTAAAGTATTATTTTATTGATTATGCTGTTACAGTTGTCCTGATTTCTTTTCCCTTTGCTCCCCTATGCCCAGTAGCCCCCTTCCCTCCAGCAATCCCACCCCCCTTAGTTCATGTCCATGGGTTGTGCATATAAGTTCTTTGGCTTCACCCTTTCCTATACTGTTCTTCCCCCTGTCTATTCTGCACCCACCAACTATGCTTAATCCCTGCACCATTTCTCCCCTTCTCTATCTTCCCCCTCTTAGCTGACACCTTTCCAAATGTTCCCCATACCTATGATTCTGTTCCCACTCTGGTTGTCTGCTTAGTTTGTTTTTGTTTATATTTTGTAGATTCTGTTGTTGATAGTTGTGAGTTTGTTATATTTTAATGTTCATAGTTTTGATCCTCTTTGTCTTAAATAACTTCCTTTAACATTTCATATAAAAAGGGCTTGGTGATGATGAACTCCTTTAGCTTTACCTTGTCTGGGAAGCACTTTATCTGTCCTTCCATTCTAAATGATAGCTTTGCAGGGTAGAGTAGTCTTGGTTGTAGGTCCTTGCTTTTCATTACTTTGGATACTTGCCAGTCCCTTCTTGCCTGCAAAATGTCTTTTGAGAAATCAGCTGATAGTCTTATGAGGACTCCTTTGTAGGTAACTCTCTTCTTTTCTCTGGCTGCTTCTAAGGTTCTTTCTTTATCTTTAACCTTTGGCATGTTAATTATGATGTGTCTTGGTGTGGTCCTCTTTGGGTCTAGCTTGTTTGGACCTCTGTACTTACTGGACTTGTATATCTATTTCCTTTGCCAAATTAGGAAAGTTCTCCTTCATTATTTTTTCACATAAGTTTCAATTTCTTACTCTTCCTCTTCTCCTTCTGGAACCCCTATGATTTGGATGTTGGCACATTTGAAGTTGTCCCAGAGGTCCTAAGCCTCTCCTCACTTTTTTTCAATTCTTGTTTCCTCCTTCTGTACTGGTTGACTGTTTACTTCTTCCTTATGTTCCAATTCATTGATTTGAATCCTGGCTTCCTTCCCTTCACCACTGGTTTCATGTGGGTTTTCTTTCATTTCACTTAGCATAGCCTTCATTTCTTCCCTTATGCATTTGTTGTGCTTAATATTGTCTGTCAGGTCTGTGAGCATCGTTATCTCTAGTGTTTTGAATCCTTCATCTGTTAGGTTGGCTATCTTCTCATCACTCAGTCCTCCCACTGGAACCTTGGTTTGCCCCCTCTTTTGGGCCATACTTCTCTGTATCCTCAACTTCACAGCTTTCTGTGTTTGCCTCTTTGTCTTATGTAGATCTGTTGTACCTGTTATGTCATAAGGCGCAGAGCCTTAGGTATTTGTCGGTGTGGGGTGACCCATTTCACCACGTTGTGGTGCTGAATGTGGCGGAGGGGTCTGAGAGGGAACAATGCCGCTTGTTCAGCACTCACCCCTCTTTCAGGCATTTCTGCCACTTCCCATATGCAACTGGCGCTCCTCTAACTGTTGTTTGGTGATGGTTCCCAGAGTGAGTGGGTTTGCCAATGTTCCAGGATCATGTGGGCCCTCTAAACCAGCTGACTCTGTTGAGAGACTGGCAGTTTCTTCCTCCGCCCCAACCCCCACTGGTTTTCACAGTCAGAAGCAATGTGGCTCCATTTTACATGGTGCTGGAACCATGAGCTATGTAGTCCGGTCTGGGGCTAGGATCACTTCTCAGGTTTCCCTCCCTACTTTTAAACTGTATGACTGCGCTTTCCATTGTGGCCACAGCCCCTGTGCTGCTGCGGCCGCCTTCATACAGCATCCTTTTTGTCCTGGCTTTGCCCCTCCTACCTGTCTGGCTGAGTATTTCTTCTTCTTCTTTTTTTTTTTTTTTTTCAATTACAGTTGTCCCCTTTTCTCCCAATTTCTCTCCCCCACCCAACCCACCCCCTCTCCCGCAATCATATCCCTCCCCGTTGTCCATGTCCATGAGTCATTTATATATGTTCTTTGACTAAACCCTTCCCTTACTTATCCCACTTCTCTCCCTCCCCCCTCCCCCCTATTGACTGCTGTTCTGCTTTTTGTCCTATTTAGTTCGCTTGTCTGTGTTGTTCTTTAGTTTCCTGTATTAGGTGATATCATATGGTATTTTTCTTTCTTTGCCTGGCTTATTTCACTAAGCAAAATTCTTTCCCGTTCCATCCGTGTTGTTGCAAATGGCAGGAGTTCCTTCTTTCTTTCTGCTGCATAGTATTCCATTGTGTAAATGTACCACAGTTTTTTGATCCACTCATCTACAGATGGGCACTTAGGTTGTTTTCAGCACTTAGCTATTGTAAACAGTGCTGCAATTAACATAGGAGTGCATAAGTTCTTTTGAATTGGTGTTTTAAGATTCTTCTGGTATAATCCTAGTAGTGGAGTCGCTGGTTCAAAAGGCAGTTCCATTTTTAATCTTTTGAGGTAATTCCATACTGTTTTCCATAGTGGCTGCACCAGTCTGCATTCCCACCAACAGTGCAGTAGGGTTCCTGTTTCTCCACATCCTCGCCAGCACTTGTTGTTTGTTGATTTGTTTATTTCTTCTTTATTTCTTTGTTTGTTGGACTTCTGTGTAGTTCGATTTTCTGGAACTTCTGGTTGTTGTTTTAGTTTTGAGGTAGTTGTAAATTCCTTCTTAGTTGTGAGGGAGATGCAGCATGTCTACCTACACCTCCATCTTGGCCAAATCCCCAGAACCCAGTCTTATGACCCTTAACCATAAGAAAGGCTGATCTTCCCCATGTGCCCAGGAAAAATATAATGAAATAGGATCACATAGCATTATCTCTGCCATACCAAATTTTCGAAGAATAAAATATGACACTAACCGTATCTTAGAGGTAGACTTTTCTATATTTCTCTTTTTATCTTTCTTCTCTCTAGTTTCCTTCTTTGCTGTCTTTCTTTCTGTCATGTTAAGCTGCCCAAGGATGTAGTGGAATTAGTGGTAGTGAGTGAAAAGTTATCTCTTTCCCTGTTGGCTTCATTTCTTAAGGGCGAAGAAAGTTCCAACTCTAAGTATGTACGTTTTTGTTAATAAAGCCCTGGGTACAACTTAAATTTTTCCTCTTCAAATATAAAATCTCAACTTGTATCACTCATATTTAGTTTTTATTTAAATCTGAGTACTTCAGAGTAGCATATTTTTATTGGTTCACCTAATCTATAAATGTTAGGTTTTATTTATGCTATCTATATAAACAGGTCTCACTGTATCTGAAGATATTTTTTACTTTTTCATTCATTAAATCTTAGCTGAGCTTCTCTTATATGCCAGGCAGTATTCTAAGTGTTGGGAATATAGTGGTGAACAAGACAGAGTTCCTACTGTCTTATATTCTGGTCAAATTTATTGATTACCAAAATTTGTGATGGATGGTATAATGTATTAGTTAGTAGCCAGAAATTAATTATATAAGAATTACAAAATTAGGATAAGCATCATAGGATTAGTGCAATGTAAATAGGTTTATGGTGATTGGTTTTTAGAAATCAGAAAATCAATGAATATAATATGGATCTATTTTTTCTTTTAGTTTTGAAGAAACCCCCTGTTTCTGTTTCTCAATATGGAAGTCATCAAGCAATCTCCCATCGTCCAACTGGACAATCTCTCCCCCCAAATATGGTTCCAGGTATGAAATCTTATTCTTAGTTTTTTGCTTGAAAACCAATTTTCTGGTCATGTATTGTTATGTAATGAATAAAATTTGTCAGTTACCAGCATAGTGAAGTAGCATTTTTCTAGTTAATGTTATATATTTTCAAATGACTGATTAAAACTCAGGAAGAAGCAATCATTTAAAAATGCACCTTATGCCCTAGCCGGGTATTTTAGTTGGTTAGAGTGTTGTCAGATATGCCAAGGTTGTAGGTTTAGTCTACAGTCAGGGCACATAACAAGAATCAATGAATGAATGCATAAATAAGTGGAACAACAAATTGATGTTTCTCTCTCTCTTTTCCTGTCTCCCTAAAGTAAATAAATAAAAAATAATGTTTTAAATGCACATTGTCTAATATATTACTAAAAGCAGAAGAATTATTTGTTCTGCCACTCTGGACTACATTCCCGTCCATCTCTGTTAGTCTATATTTATTTATCTTTTTCAAAATGTGTTTAAATTTGTGTCACAGAGGCCTTCTATAAATTACGAGATCCACCTATCTTAAACTCCCTACTCTGTACTTATGAAATCTTGTTTTCTGAATACCTATTTGAGTTTACATAAATGTTCCCCTAAAACGAGAATTGATATAATTAAAATTAATTATAATAAGGATCTAAATCAAGGCTTTGATGATGAATAGAGGGGGTGTGGGGGAAAGAATGGCTATATCCTGGAGATTCTAAAAAGAAAAAAATTGGCCCTGGTCAGGTAACTCAGTTGATTAGAGCATTGTCCCAATTGGCGAAAGTTGTGGGTTCGATCCCCTGTCAGGACACATACAAGAGTCAACCAATGAATGCATAAATAAGTGAAACAACAAATCAATGTCTCTCTCTCTCTCTGTCTGTCTGTCTCTCTCTCCACCCCCCTTTTCCCCACCCCCTCCTTCCTGTCTCTAAAATCAAGAAATAAAATTTTGTTTTAAATCAAGAATTAATAGTTGTAATTGTGTAGATGAAAATGACTTAGAGTTTGGAACTTCTAAAAGCCTTACTGGATTTTGGAGACGTCTGACAGCAATATGTAGTTGGGAGGGAGGAAAAGAGTTATCCAGCCTGTATCATTGCCATTTTAATTTTTTAGCTTCTACTATATATCCTTTTGGTGAACAGGTTTATAATCAGTACTAGAGATGCTCATGGGAACTGATTAATAAGCAGATCTTGTGAAATCCTTCTGCAAAATATGACCTTAACTTGATGTTTTTCTGTCATAGATTCTCACATAAATCACAATGGAAACCTTGGAACTTCAAAACAGAACTCTCCCAATCTTCTTCAGCATTTAATTCCAGGCCCAAACTTGGAGAGTGAACCCAGAATTCAAACAGATATACTAAAGCAGGATACGAGGGATAGAGTTGGTGATTTCCATAAGTTGAAACAAAGTAAGAATCAGTTGATGAATATTATGCTGAAAAATATCTTTAAATATAATGTTTGTTTACAGGCCCAATTAAGATCTTTATTATTATATTCTCTAACTAATGAATGTATAGTAAAGTTATATGCGTAGTAGCAGAATGTATAATAATGGTAAAATTTAAAAGAAAAGCAAGTTTTAAATGGATAAAGATCTTAAGATTTTTTAAAAACTTTTCATGTTTGCCATGTTAAATAATAAATTTCAGGTGAGTTCATTTAAAAAAATGCTATTCTTATGACTAAAATTTTTTTGAGAAGTGAGAAAAAATTATTTTACTAGGCTAGTGAATGATTTTAAGAAGGAGAAGATGCATAGCTTTGAAAAATGGAATCTGGGAGAAATATAGATGTGGGGAGACTGCTATAGTGGACAGCTCAGTGCTCCTTCCTCTTTCATTCCCTTCAATTGCAGTTTACTTCATTTAGATGTTAGGAGAGAAGTGAAAGAAATTGAACATATTTATAGTACTGTGTAATAAAGTATGAGTGCTTAATTGTTTCAGAGATATTGAGGTTGATAAATGGACAATACCTGTTCTTTATAACTCTCTGGTAGATTTTAAGGAATTAATAAGAAAAAATTCTGGTATAGAGAGAATTTGGGGCAGAACAGTATCATTCTTAAACCATATGAAACAGCTCCCTTAAACTATACATTTTTACTGCTTCTGCTTTTCAAGGCTTCTTCCCTTTAGTTTCTGAACAGGCAGAATGTCTATCTAAAAGCTCCAGTTTGCCTTTGTTTGCTTTTTATGATGGGTTCTATGTACAAGAATATGGCTAACATTTTAAATACAGTGGAAAAAAAAATTTGCTTCGAAATCTTGAAATCTTGTTGGGATAGTAGCCTGAAAACTTCTATCTCAGCAAAAAGAGGTTTAGAGTAAGAGTATAACTAAATAAAACATCTTAATTTGACCACTTAAGATTTTCTTCTAAACTTATAGTTTATCCTGTACTTTTTTATTTGCCCTCCATATTTGTTTATTTGTTTTTTACCAATCTTTGGGCTAAGAATGTGATTGGAAAATAATTGCCAGGAAATTATCACTCTCTACAACTTATTTTTAAAAGAGCCGGTTGAGTTTTAAACACTCCATATTCATCTTAATGTATACAGAGAGTTGAAACCAATGTGAGCATTATTTTGTGGTTTTTCAAGATTTTATTTATTTATTTTTAGATAAAGGGAAGAGGGGGAGAAAGAGAAGGAAGAGATACATCAATGGGTTGCCTCTTGTTTGCCCCCAGTTGGGGACCTGGCTCACAATGCAGGCCTGTCCCCTGACTGGGAATCAAATCGACGATCCTTTGGTTTTCAGGCCTGCGCTTAATCCACTGATTGAAACTTACATACATTTTAAACTATCAAATAGTTACATAGTTGTCATTTTGTCAGATTGTTCTCTAGAACAGTTTCACATTGTTGGTGGAGATGTTTAAGTTTATTTCACTATGGCTTTACCACATTTGCTTTTTAACTCTTATAAGGAATTTAGAATATATTCCTTAAAGATATTTTAACAAGCATTTACTTTCTAGTGACCTGTTCATTTTTGTAAGGAATTTTCATGTAATTATTTCTTGGTATATAAACTGTGCATGACTTTTGACCACGAAGCCTGGTAACTTTGGAAATTGATCCCATATCTTTGTATCAAATCTTTATAAATAATTCAGATAGTCAGATACTGCCCTTTTTGGAAATTATTACCTTTATCACAGTTTTTTGCTTCAGTTGCCTTTCTTGATATGAGACTTTATCCTGCAAACATTTTTTATTAAAATAATTTTTAAATTGTGATAAAATACAGATAAAATTCAGCGAAGTGTTTAGTTCAGTGGCGCTTAATACATTCCCAGTGTTGTATAGTCATCATAACTATCTAATTCCAGAAATTTTTCATCACCCTAAAAGGAAACTCCCCTTATTAAACAGTTACTCCCCATTCTCTCCTACCAATGTAGTTCCTGGCAATGACTAAAGCTGCTTTCTGATTCCATGGATTCTCCTAGTCTGGATATTTCATATGTAGGGGGGATCATATAATATGTAGATTTTTTTTTGTCTGGTTTCTTTCACTTAGCATACCTTTTTACGTTTCAGCCATATTGTTTCTTTTTATGGGTGGATAATATTCAATTGTACGAATACATTTTGTTTATCCATTCACCCGTTGACCATGGCAACTGCATCATTTTACAGTCCCACCAGCAATGCATGAGCATTTCAGTTTCTCCACATCCTTGTCAACACTTAATATTTTCCTTTTTTTTTTTAACTATTGCCATCCTAGTATGTGGTATCTCATTGTGATTTTCATTTTCATTTTCCTAATGACTAATGATATTGAGCACCTTTTTATGTACTTGTTTGTCATTTGTATATCCTCTTGGGAGAAATGTCTTTTTAGGTCTGATGCCCATTTTTAAATTGAGTTGTTTGTTCAGATTTAAGCATTCTTTATGTATTCTGGATATAAAACCCTCATTAGATACATGATTTGAAAATATTTTTGCCCATTCTATGAGTTATCTTTTCACTCTGAGAGTGTCCTTTGACACAGAAAGTTTTTAAGTTTTGAAGTCCGTTTTATCTATATTTTTATTTTGTTGTTCATGCTTCTGTTGTCATATCTAAGAAACCTTTCCTAAATCAAAGGTCATTAAGATTTTTTGCTATGTTTTCTTCTAAGAGCTTTGTAGTTTTAGCTTTTATGTGTAGGTTTTTAAATCTATTTTAAATTAACATTTATAAATGGTATGAAGTAAGGATGTAACTTTATTCTTCTGTATGGGGGTATTTGTCCCAGCAGGTTTTTGTTTTTTTTTAAATTTAATCTTTATTGTATTTTTATCCCATTTCCATTTAGTCCCCTTATACTCTCCTCCCCCCAGCAGTCACCACACTGTTATCTATGTCCATGAGTCCTTTTTCAGTACTGTTTGTTGAAGAGACACTTCTTTCCATCCCCCCTCCATTGAACAGTCTTCTTATTCTTGTTAAAAATCAGTTGACCACAGATATTTGGGTTTATTCTGGAATCTTAATTCTGTTCCATTCAGACCAGATGATAGTACCACACTGTTTAGATTACTTTAACTTTGTAGTCATTTTTGAAATTGGGAAGTCTGAATCTTCCAATTTTATCCTCTTTATAACATTATTTTGATTATTTGGGATTGCTTACAATTCCATGTGAATTTAGGATTGCTTATTTATTTCTACTAAAAATGCAGCTGGGATTTTAATAGGAATTGCATTGAAACAATACATTGGGGCATAATCTCATCTAAACAATATTAAGTATTCCAGTCCATGAAAGTGAGATGTCTTTCCATTTATGTAAGGTATCTTTAATTTCTTTTAGCAATGTTTTTATAGTTTTCAGTGTATAAGTTTAGTGCTTTCTTGGTTAAATTTATTCTAGAGCATTTTATTCATTTTGATGCTGTTGCAAATCAAGTTTTCTTAATTTCCTTTTTAGATCATTTATTGCTATTCATAGGAAGATGACTGTTTTTTTTTTAAAGTATATTTTATTGATTATGTTGTTACAGTAGTTCTAATTTTTTTCCCCATTGCTCCCCTACGCCCAGTAGCCCCCTTCCCCCAGCAATCCCACCCCACTTAGTTCACATCCATGGGCTGTGCATATAAGTTCCTTGGCTTCACGCTTTCCTATATTATTCTTTTTTAAAAAAATTAATTAATTTTTATAACAATAAAAAATAACAATTCCCTCCTCTCAGACTTAAGACCCTTTATAATCTTATAAAGGACAATGGGCGAAGGTCTTGTGCTCCTCTAGCTGCTTCAAGCTGGATATGTTCGTTGTCCTACCTACCCTTGGGTCCAGAAATCCCTAATAAGAGTTGGGGTGTCGAGGGGAGGCTGGCCTTCCAACATGGGGAAGGATTGTGCAGACTTTAGATCAGTTGGCTGTCCCGGACAACGGTGTGCTTGGTTTAACAGGCTGGCATCCTTGTTGTATTCTGGGGGCAACAGATTTGGCAACAGGGTTAAAAGGCATCATTCAGTCCATAACCACTAGATGACAAAAGGCAGGGATTAATTTTTTAATATCCCACATTAGGGGGGAGAAAAGCTGCTTTGGAGGAAAGTGCGAAGGCACATCACACCTGTCCAAAACCCTTTTGCCCATAATACTTGGTTTGGCCTGAGGGAAGTATTTTAGGTTTCCCCTCTCTCAGACCTCTAGGCCTTTTCTGTCCAGGCCTCTAGAACAGAAAAGGGAAACCAGTTTTAAAGTGAAACCCACAGACCACCCCATGCTTCACCAACCCTGCCACTTAGTTCAGCCAAACCATTGAGTCTCAGGAGGCAGCGATGCAGACAGGATTAAGTGAGGCCTATACGTACAGACAATCACTCAAGTAATGAGATCATAGGCTTATTCCCTATGAAAACAGAACACACATGTTAATTTATGCAACATAACCCAAAAACCAGTCTCTAAATCTGCAAGACTGTCTTATTGGAAAGACATCCAGTTGCAAGGCATTTGACATTCTTCTTGCCTGTAAATTAAGCATCTTTGATGATGTCACAGACCTAGTTTAACTTTCAAATGGAAACAAACTTTAAATGAAAAGAAACTTAAAGACAGTTAGCTGCACTACTTTATAGTCTACCACTGAGATTGTGATTTTCCTTGAATCACGATTTTTCTCCTTAAGATTACCCTCCTTGTCATTAAAGGGACTGCATTAAATCCAGTTTTAATTTGTCCTGTTAGTTTGCATAAACACAACAAGAGCAGCAAATGATCACATATGATCTTTACGTCTGCTTTTCTGGAACTTACACAAGGAATCTTTAGGGTGACTTTGAGTCTGCCCTTTAGGGCACAGGAGCTGAGCCACATACCTGCCATTCAGCCTTGCCTGTAAACACATGTCTTTTCCAAGTCCTTTGGGTTTTCCATTGTGCCTTAAGGTTCTTCTAGCCATCTTTCAGGAAAGCAACCTTCATTCCTTCTCTGGAAAGATTGCCATGGACCGCACAACCAACCAAAGTACAAGGCTTTTTTTCTCGTGGGCTTTATTACCTTTGAAAGTCAATCCCAGTTCCTCAGGGCTTTTTTGGTAACAACCAGAGCGCAAGCATGTCTCCTTTAAGCATGATATTCCAGTCAAAGTCATGGTCAACGAAACCGCTATTAACAACTGGTCTTATTAGTTTTATGCAATGAACCTTATGTCATTACTTACTTCCTCAGAATGCCAAATTCTGGAGGGATCACGTATGGAGAAAAATATACAGTGTGAAGGAAAATCCTTGTCCTTCTAATATTCACTAAAATTGCATTTCTGTACTTTACATTTTCTTTTGTTCACCTTCCTACATGTGAGGTTTTTTTGGGGGGGAGGGAACAATTTGCTGGTTCATTAATTAATTTATTTTGCTTTCATTTTTTCCCCCACTAAAAATTTTTGTTTGTTTTTCTATTACAGTAGTCTCACCTTTTTCCCTCTTGCTTCCCCGCACACTGCCCACCCCTTCTCCCACAGTCAGTCCCCACCCAGTTGTCCATGTCCATCGGTCATTTATACATGTTCTTTGACTAGACCCTTCTCCTTCTTACCCTCTTTTCTCCCTCCTCCCTCCCCCCTTTTCACTGTTAGTCTACTCCTTGTTTACATACCTCTGGTTCAATTTTGCTCATTTGTTTGTGTTGTTCATTAGTTTCCTATAATAGGTGACAGCATAAGGTATTTTTCTTTCTTTGCCTGGCTTATTTCACTAAGCATAATTCTCTCTAGTTCCATCCATGTTGTTGCAAATGGTATCCTTCTTTCTTTCAATAGTACTCCATTGTGTAAATGTACTTCAGTTTTTTGATCCACTCATCTACAGATGGGCACTTAGGTTGTTTCCCGCACTTGGCTATTATAAATAGTGCTGCTATGAACATAGGGGTGCATAGGTTCTTTTGAATTGGTGTTTCAAGATTTTTTGGATATAATCCTAGCAATGGAATTACTGGATCAAAAGGCAGTTCTTTTTTTAGTTTTTTGAGGAAATTCCATACTGTTTTCTATAGTGGCAGCACCAGTCTGCATTCCCACCAGCAGACTCGCCAGCATGTATTGTTTGTTGATTTGTTGATGATGGGCCATTCTAACAGGTGTAAAGTGGTATCTCATTGTGGTTTTTATTTGCATCTCTCTGATGGCTAGTGATGTTGAGCATTTTTTCATATGCCTATGACCCTCTGTGTCCTCTTTGGAGAAGTGTTTGTTCAGGTCCTTTGCCCCTTTTTTAATTGAGTTGTCTGTCTTCTTGGTGTTGAGTCATATAAGTTCTTTATATATTTTGGAGATCAGTCCCACGTCTGAGGTATCATTAGCAAATATATTTTCCCATATGGTTGGTTCCCTTTTCATCTTGTTGATGTTTTCTTTTGCTAAGCAGAAACTCTTTAGTTTGATGTGGTCCCATTTGTTTATTCTTTCCTTTATTTCCCTTGCCTTAGGAGATATATCAGTGAAAATATTGCTATGTGGGATATCTGACATTTTCCTGCCTATGTTTTCCCCTAGGACTTTTATGGTGTCATATCTTACATTTAAGTCTTTGATCCATCTTGAGTTTATTTTGATGTCTGGTGTAAGTTGGTGGTCTAGTTTCATTTTTTTGCATGTCCCTGTCCAGTTTTCCCACACCATTTGTTGAAGAGGCTCTTTTCATTCCATTTTATGTTCCACCCCCCTTTGTCAAATATTAGTTGGCCATATAGACCTGGGTTTATTTCTGGGCTCTCTATTCTGTTCCATTGATCTATGTGTCTGTTCTTATGCCACTACCAGACTGTTTTGATTACTGTGGCCTTGTAGTATAGTTTGGTATCAGGTATTGTGATTCCTCCTACTGTGTTGTTCTTCCTCAAGATTGCTGTGGCTATTCGAGGTCTTCTTTGGTTCCATATAAAATTTTGAAGTATTTGTTCTAGGTCTGTGAAATATGTTGTTGGTATTTTAATAGGGATTGCATTGAATCTATAAATTGCTTTGGGTAGTATGGACATTTTAATGATGTTGATTCTTCCCATTCATGAACATGGTATATGCTTCCATTTATTTGTACCTTCCTTAATTTCTTTCTTCAGTGTTTTGTAGTTTTCTGAGTACAGGTCTTTTACCTCATTCGTTATATTCCTAGGTACTTTATTTTTCTTGTTGCTATGGTAAATGGGATATTTTTGTTTGTTTGTTTCTATCTCTGATATTTTATTGTTGGTGTACAGAAATGCCTTCGATTTCTGAATATTGTCTTTGTACCCTGCTATTTTGCCAAATTCACTTATTAGGTCGAGTAGTCTTTTTGGTGGAATCTATAGGATTTTCTATGTACAGTATTATGTCATCTGCAGATAATGACAGTTTTACTTCCTCTTTTCCAATTTGGATGCCTTTTATTTCTCTTTCTTATCTGATGGCTGTGGCTAGAACTTCCAAGACTATGTTGAATAGGAGTGGGGAGAGTGGATTTCCTTGTCTTGTTCCTGACCTCAGGGGAATTCTTTCAGTTTTTGCCCATTGAGTATGATGTTTACTTCAGGTTTCTCGTATATGGCCTTTATTATGTTGAGGTGTGCTCCCTCTGTTCCCATTTTGCTGAGTGTTTTCATCATAAACGGGTGTTGTACTTTATCAAATGCTTTTTCAGCATCTGTTGATATGATCATGTAGTTTTTGTCTTTCGTTTTGTTTATGTGGTGTATTACGTTTATTGATTTGCGAATATAACTATCCGTGCATCCCTGGGATTAATCCCACTTGATCGTGGTGTATGATCTTTCTAATGTGTTGCTCGATCCAGTTTGCCAATATTTTGTTGAGGATTTTAGCATCTATGTTCATCAGCGATATTGGCCTGTAATTTTCTTTCTTTGTTGTGTCTTGGCCTGGTTTTGGAATTAGAGTAATACTGGCTTCATAGAAAGAGTTGGGGAGTCTTCCCTCTTCTCGGATTTTTTGAAATAGTTCGAGAAGGATAGGAGTTAGTTCTTTCCTAAATGCTTTGTAAAATTCACCTGTGAAGACATTTGGTCCAGGGCTTTTGTGTGCCGGGAGTCTTTTTTATTACGGCTTCAGTTTCACTAGTTGTTATTGGTCTGTTCAGGCTTTCTGCTTCTTCTTGATTCAGTTTTGGATGATTATATGTTTCCAGAAATTTGTCCATTTCATCTAGGTTGTCAAATTTCTTGTGATGCAGTTGTTCTTAATAATTTCTTAAAATCTTTTTTATTTCTGTGGTATCGGTTTGATTTCTCTTTCATTTCTGATTTTATTTATTTGGGTCCTCTCTGTTTTTTTCTTGATGAGGCTGGGTAAAGGCTTGTCAGTTTTGCTTATCTTTTCAAAGAACTAGCTCCTGGTTTTATTGATCTTTTGAATTGTTTGTTTAGTCTCTATGTCAGTTAATTCTGCTCTGATCTGGATGATTTCCTTCCTTCTACTCGCTCTGGGCTTTGTTTGTTGTTGTTGCTGTAGTTCTTGTAGCTGTAGGGTTAGTTTTTTTATTAGAGATTCTTCTATCCTTTTTATGTAGGCCTGTATTGCTATGAAGTTTCCTCTCAGGACTGCTTTCACTGTATCCCATAGGTTTTGGCAATTTATTTATTTTTTTTGGCTTTTGGTTTTAAATTCTTTTAATGCAATTTTCTAAGAATATGCTAATATTTGGTTTCATCTTAAAGATTTAGAGCATGGTATTTTATTTTGTATTTTAGAAAAATAGGCATGCATCAGTGTTTTATATATATTATATATTTGTCATATACATTAGCATATATATAATGTGTATATATGAAGTCAGTATTTTTAATATGATATAAATTTTCTGTCTGCTTTACATCAACTACATTTTTTTAATTTTTACCTTTTGATTCTCTTTACCCATTTCTCCCACCCCCACCCCACCCCCTTCCTCTGGCAAGTACCAATGTGTTCTTTGTATCTATGAGCTCAGTTTGTTGTTGTTTTTAGAGTCCACATATGAGATCATATGGTATTTATATTTTTCTCTGTCTGACTTATTTCACTTAGCATAATGCCCTCAGGTTCATCCTTATTGCAAATAGCAAGATTTCATTGTTTTGTTTTGTTTTATCGCTAAATATATATACATATATATGTATATTCACAATTTCTTTCTTTATCAAATCATTCATCACTAGATACTTAGGTTGTTTCCATGGCATGGCTTTTGTAAATAATGCTGCACTGACCATGTGTGTGCATCCCTCTTTTAAAGTTAGTATTGTATTTTTGTATAATTGCTGGATCATATGGTAGTTCTGGTTTTCATTTTTTGAGGAGCCCCCATACCATTTTCTATAGTGGCTGTACCAGTTTACGTTCTCACCAACAGTGTACAAGGTTTACATTTTCTCTACATTTCTCCAGTTATGACTGATGCTTGCTTGTTGATCTTCTGTCCTTCAACTTAGCTGAATATGACACAATAGATTTTCATTTGCATATATTCAAGCATATCCATCTTGACTCTTATGACAAGCCTTCATTTCTTTTATAGAAAATCATCAGTCTTTCATCTGGATATAAATAGTACTAATCAGTTTTTATTTATTCCTCATTCTAATTGATTATTTAACCTCTGGAATTTACAGCGATCCAAAATAATTTTCCTCTACTCTGATAACCATCTGTCTCAGGATTCTTCTTATTTATTTTTATTTTATGGTATTTACTTCCTGTTTATCACACACATTAAGTTATTTCACTATTTTTAACCATCTCTAGAATTTTCATTTTTTTCTAATTCTTATATCCCTAGCATATAATAATAATTTTTATATGAATTTCAATGTATGTAGGTTTTTCCTGGGCCCTGGCTGGTTTGGCTCAGTGGATTGAGCGTCGGCCTGCGAGCTAAGTGTCGCTGGTTCGATCTTCCAGTCAGGGCACATCAGAGAAGGAAAACTCTGACTCCAAAAAACCTCCGCTGCCTTGCGGCATACCTCTTCAGGGGAAAGGCTAAGGGAGTAAACCCCGACAGAAAATCCGGAGCCGGAGTCCCTAAGGCGGTTTGACGTTGTAGTCAACACCGGCAACTCCTGCGGCGCACCTGAAGCCAAGCTGTATTGACTCCGTCTTCCCTTGGACCCTTCAGCTGCGAAGAGAGGGGGGGTCTGCTGCATGGGCAACAGCAGACCCTCCATATCACCCTGCCCAGGCTCTGTAGCTTCAGCTTCACTGGAGAGGACACTCCAGCGTCATCACAAGATGTCGATTCAACACGGGAGGAGACAGATACCGTGTCACTCCCGAGTCGGACTGCACAACCATTCTCGGCGGTGCAGATAGACTCTTAAGAAGCTACATCATCGTCTCTCGAGACGGACGGCTGCCGACAAGGTTTTTCCTGCACCACCAAGCAGTTCTTAAGACCCCAGATGGGTGTCCTACAATTCAACTGAATTCTGACACTATCAACCTGGAGATAGCCTCAAATATCACAGATTAGGGCTCAGTCCTTCAAGACTGGCCCTCCTACCTCCTGCCCCACCCTTCCTCCATTTCAGATGTCAGCTGCAAGTCCAGGTTTTGCCTGTGCTTCTGAACTACTGGCTATAGATCTGAGTTTCCAACATCCCCCTCCTTAGGTTTGATTCATTTGCTTGAGTAGCTCACAGAACACAGAGAAACATTTTACTTACTATATTACCTGTTTATTGTAAAAGGATATAGCTCAGGAACAGCCAGATGGAAGAGATGCATAGGGCAAGGTATAGGGGGACAGTGCGGAACTTCCACGTTTACTCAAGCACTCTACTATCTCCAAATCTCTACCTTTTCACCAATGGGGAAGCGCTCTGATCCCTGTCCTTTGGAATTTTTAAGGCGGCATGGTTGATTAAATAATAAGACTCTGGTGTTTGGTTCAATCCCTAGCCCCTGTCACCTCCCTGTAGGCAGGAGAATGGGACTGAAAGTTCCAACTTCTAATTACTTGATCAGTCAGCCTGGCACTTTCATTAACATAACAAAGGACACCTCACTTAGGAAATTCCAAGGGTTTAGGAGCTCTGCCAGAAAAGGGGAGGAAGACCAAATATATATATTTTTATTACAAATCCCAATATCACATATGGGTTTGCAAACTACTGTTTTTAATAATTTGAGCCTACCTTAAAAGAAACTAATTTTTTTCTCATTTCTTCAGAAGAATTTCACTATTAGTTTATAAAGTTCTATAACTAGCCCTTAAAAATTTTTAATATGTATTTAATTAAATCTGCAAGTTAAATTGGCCAAAATTATATTACTATCTTTTATCCTTACATCTAAGATTTCATTTATTCATTCTTCATTGCAGTCTTATACTTTTCTCTGAATAAATATATGACTTCCCAAGTTAAACTGTTGTCAAAAGATTTAATTTTTTTTATCGCTTAGAAAGGGAGCTTTTTGTTTTTCATTGTACTTTAAAGTTGTATATCACTATTGTGTAGATTATAATTTATCTTTTGGTATTTTTCATTTCTTAAAACTTTAAACTGCTTGTCTAATAAATTATTTTTGTAAGGATTTAAAAAGATATACTATCATGATAACTGTGGTAGTGATTATATTTAAATGTTTCTTTGCCAGAGAGTAAACTCTTATTTAGTCATAAAAAGAAAAGATTTTTTTAAGTGTACTTTCACCTGCTGATTTTCTTCTTTTTTTTAGCCTTATAATTTTCTTCTTTGGTTTTATTTCTTTAGGCAAAATTCTATTTGGCTAAAACAATTCAATATAGAAATAGAATTATTTGAAATAAACTTTTAAGGTAAAAGGAACCTGTAGAGATAATTTAATGTTCAATAAGGCAATGTATAGGTCACTGGACCAGGAGCACCCCCATCACCTGTGACTGTTAAAATGATTCCAGGCCCTACCCTAGACCTTATTTATATCTCCATTAATGTTTGACACTACTCTGATGTTATTTCTTCATTTTACAAACAAGAAAAATTATCCAGAGAGTTTAATTAGCTTGAGGTAAATAGTGGAACAACCAGGACTACTATCTAGCTCCCTTATCTTTAGGGTCACTGCTCTTTTGCTATACCACACCACCTCCTCTATACTTTTGAAGTTTGGGGGAAATTATTTAATATTTTATTTTCCTGTTCTATTTCCAGCGAATTCCTAATCATATTTAAAAATCTTGCTCTGCAGTCACCTATTTGATAAGCCCCTTCTTATCCATACCAGACCCACTAAATCGTTCAACTTCTTTCTCATACTACTTCAATCCATTGAACATACCTTCATTAATCTATATGTTATATTACTTTGTAGTTTACCACTGTAGAGGAGGAAAAAGTTTTCCTTGACCTTCTTAGGGTTGGTCCCTGACTGGGTCTGAAAATTAAACTGACAAAGACAGGTTAATGGGAGAAAACCATACAAATTTATTTAATTTAAATTTTACATGACAGGGAGCTCCTCATAAGGCAGTGAAGAGAGACCCAAAGAAATGGTTAAACCTGAGTGTTTTTATGCAAGATCTGATGAAGAGTGGAAAGTTGTGGAAAGATATGATAGGACAAAGAGGGTGAGGTAAGTGTAGTAAACTAAGGGAAAATTAGCAAGATTCATTTTTTAAAATTCTTCTCAGTGTTCCTCTGTCTTGGATATAAGGATGTTCCTTTCCTTCAGGTATAGTAAAGGCACCTTTCACATGAGGATTTTATGACTTGCTTCAGGAGAGGATCAGAAAGTTCTTCCTGAACATGCCATTTATCAAATTCTTTCACCTTGAAATACGTAGTTTCTCCTTGCACATGGTGTATATGTCCCAAGACCCCAGGGGGTACCTGAAAGCAGGGATGGATATATATATATATATATATATATAATGTTTTTTTCCTGTGTATACATACCTTTGTTAAAGTTGAATTTATAAATTAGGCACAGTAGGAGATTAATAACAATTAAAGCAATATACTGTAACAGAAGTTACCTGAATGTGGTTTCTTTTTCTCAAAATATCTTACTATATTATACTCACCTTTTCACTTAAAGGAAACACTTTACAGCCTCTTTTTGGCATATTGCCAGCATCATTACTTTTGCCCTTTGGGCCATTTATTTTTTAAAGCTGTAGTTTTTGTTTTTAATATTTTATTTACTTATTTTTAGAGAGAGGGGAAGAGAAGGAGAGTAACATTAATATGTGGTTGCCTCTCATGCTCCCCCAACTTGGGACGTGGCCTTCAACGCAGGCATGTGCCCTGACTGGGAATCGAACTGGTGACCCTTTGGCTCGGAGGCTGGTGCTCAGTGCACTGAACCACACCAGCCTGGGCTTTGGGCCATTTTTATGTAAAACAAGAGTTGCCTCAACACAAGCTCTATGATATTATAACAGTTAATCAGATAACTGAGATGACTACTAAATGACTAATGGTAGATAGCATATACAGTGTGGGTACACTGGACAAAAGAATGATTTATGACCCTGGTGAGATAGAACAGGGCAGCATGACATTTCATCACACTTTTTAGAATAACGTACAATTTAAAACTTACAAATTACTTATTTTTTGAATTTTCCATTTCATATTTTTGGACCAATGTTAACTGTAAGTAATTGAAACACAGAAAGCAAAACTATGAGTAAAGGGGAACTACTGTATTTAATATGCTAAGGTGCCATATTTTGGGGTATTATGTCCTGAATCCCACCATTCTCCTGTCTGAAACTTCCCCAAGAAATTTCATAGTCCAGAAACTGAGCTGGTAGTTGTCTCAGAATCTATTGAGCCAGTCTCTCTGTCCTAGGGATTTCTGTGGAACAAAAGTAAATCACTGGAACAGCTACAGGGTTGGGCAAAGTAGGCTTACAGTTGTTTATATGGAAAATAATACAATAATTAATAAATAATAATACAAGAATAAACTTTGTTTCACACACTCACAACTGTAAACATACTTTTGCCCCACCCTGTAAAAACTCAGCTTTTTAGTCCCGAAGGCATGTAGTCAAGAAGATTTTCTAGATCTTGGACTCAAAGCATCTTCAAATGGAATGATGACAGGCACTGGCAACATGACAGATTTTCCTGGTTTACCTTTGAATATCTCTGGTGATGTCATCAGTGATCTGTTGAACTTTCTAAGTGGCCCATGCAACAACAGGCACAATTCATGAGCTATTGGAATGACTTCTCTGAAGTTTATATCAAACTGTCCAGCTTCAGCTTGTAGGGCTTTGGCAAAGGGAAGTTTTAATTTTTAGTGATTAAAAGACAAAGAGGGGAAGAAAAATTGGAAACTTTAATTTGGAGAGTTGTAGCCAGATATTGGAGGCACCTTGAAGGATTCAGGATCCAGTTCAATTCACAGGTGGGTAACAAAATCTTAAAGATAATAAATAGGAGTAGAATGTGATACCCACAAAGGTGTGCTGTAATTCTCTACTGGAGCAATTTTTTTCTCTATAGTCATCCCCATTTCTATCAAAGATAATCTTAAGTAAGACTTAACTTCTTTGCAAAGTAAGTGTAGTCTCACAAAACTTGGCTGATTATTTATATATAAGTACAGCATGATAGCGGTTGACTCTATAGGTCTTCTGAGTTTGCTTTCCTGGAACTTTTCATAAAAATCTCAGATTGGACTTTAAAAAGCCTCTGGGTAGGGTAGGAAACCAAGCCAAGAACTCACCATCTGGCTTCACCTGCATTACCTGTAGACTTAAGTGAATTCCTCTTTTCTCAAGATACCTAAGATAGTCTGAGGTTTCCTGAGTCTTCAGGAAGTGAGCTTCTCTACTCATCTGTAAAACTGGGAACCCTGTTCACCAGGTATAGACTGGTTTTTGCAAAGGGGGCTTTATAAGTATTGACTCCTTAAAGTTCATCTTAGTTCCATAAAGCTGTATCAGTTTTGGGATTTTGTAGTCATACAGTCAAAATGATTACTTGGTCATAAATCTTATATATAATTATGAAATTTTTTCTACTTTTAATTTCTTCTAAAATTCTTAGTCCTGACACTTTTATAGTTTTTCTCTTTTTAAAATTGTAGTTTATCAGTTGTTTTAATTTTTTTCAAAAACCCAAGTACTAATTTTGCTACTCTTTAATTTCTAATCTGTCTTATATTTTATTCTTTGCTGCTTGTGACTTGTCATTCTATTTCCTTTTTAAATTTTTAGGTAGGCACTTAATTCTTTATACTTCTCTTTTTTACTAATATATTTACTTAAACAAACATATTTAATGCCTGTTAGGCAATATATTATACATTTATAACCACAATATTTCCTCTGTTGTTTCCTCTGTTGTTCCTCTGTGGTATACCTTAGTTTTAATATATACCTCCATTTCTTTTGTCTTTTAAGAATATTTTGCCATTTTATTCTGATTTTGTTCTTCATGAAGAAGCATATTATTAAGGGCTTTTTCCTCTATAGTTGTAATTGTTCACTTTATTTCTCCTTCTGTATTCAAAATAAATAAAAGAGAGCCTTTAGAGTAGCAGATGAGGGATAAACCTATTAATTCATTAGGGCAACTGAGGCTTAGAGAAATGGCCAGGCTTTAGCTGAATTTTAAGAATGTGATCTTATGTTAGGCTAGATCTATGTGTTTTGTTTACAAAACAAATAGCAAAACAATCTTTTGCAGAAATTTAAAATCCACATATGAGTTTTGTTTGGTCCACATAGTGATTTTTAAAAATCTGAAATAGTTGCCCATATTTAAAAATCAAAAGATTTCACATAAAATTCCTAATATCTGGATTCTCTTAAACCAGAATGTTTGACATAATCACTGGAACTAATTATGACTGTTTCTTTAGAATGAGACTTGCTCTGTCTTCTTATAACCCCACTCTGACATAACACATCCATTTATCTTACTTGTCTGATGCTTGTTGACATTTGAATTTGTGGCTCTTTTCTACAGTATGAGAATATACAAGAGAAACCTTGAAGAGCAGGGGCTTAGCTATTTGGAATCCATGGCAGTATAGCAAGGTACATGAGGTTATACTGAGCCTGAGAGGGAAGTCTTAACTGAAAATTAGCAGTAAACAGCATCAGACTAAGAAGTAATATTGAAAAATGGTAAATGAAGAAATGATGGTCATAAAAGGTACTACACTAAAGAAGCCAAAGGCAGAACACTGTTGTAATGAGGCCTTATTGACAGATGGAAAATATAAAGTGGAATAGGAAGAGAGAGTCTTAGGTATGTGGAGGAATCTCTTTTAATGTCCTACCTGACTGCTTTTGCATTATGGAGATAGGACAGATATGATCTTAATCTATACCTTCATCTGCTTTTATTTCATCTAGAGACCAGATATATAGGGGAGATCAACAAGTGCAAATGATAGTAGAAGTGTAAATAGGCAATGAATATGAAAGCACTTGATTCTATAGGTACAAAATGTTATGCTGTTAGAACAAGTTGAAAATTTTATTTATTTAAAAAAATTATAGATCTTAGAGAGAGAAGAAAAGAGAGAATCATTGGCTCGTTGTTCCACTTATTTATGCATTCATTGGTTGATTCATGTATGTGCCCTGGCTGGGAATCAAACTGGCGATCTTTTGCTTTGTGGGACAACGCTGAACCAACTGAGCCACACTGGTCAGGGCTTTTAAAAACTTTTTTTTTTTTTAATATTGATTTGAGAGAGAGAGAGAGGAACATAGGGATGAGGTGGGGTGGGGGGAGAGCAAGAAACATTGATTTGTTGTTCCACTTATTTATGCATTCATTGGTTGTTTCTTGTATGTTTCCTGACTGGGGATCAAACCCTGAACCTTGGCATATTGAGATGACACCCTAACCAAATGAGCTACCCAGCCAGGGCCTGATTTTTTTCTTTTTTTTAATGTATGGATCTTTTAAAAGTATTTTTCAACCTCTGGTCCAAATGGCTTAGTGAGTTCACCATTGACATGTCCACTCTGCTCACACATAATAACAATAGATAAAATGTAAAAAAGAGAGAACTGAAAGGATATTGATAATCTCAGAAACATTCTAAACATTTCTGTGATCAAGAAATGGCACAGTCCTGGCTGGTGTGGTTCAGTGAATTGAGTGCCAGCCTGTGAACCAAAGAGTCGCCAGTTTGATTCCCACTCAGGGCACATGCCTGGGTTGCAGGCCAGGTCCCCAGTTGGGGGCGCGCAAAAGGCAACCACATATTGATGTTTCTCTTCCTTTCTTTCTCCCTCCTTTCCCCTCTCTCTAAAAATAAATGAATAATAAAAAAAAAAAAAGAAATGGCACAAAAATACAGAATAATGAATGGAATTGAATGATTGGACCTATTAGGCTCCAGGTCTGGAAATGCAGGTTCCAGAAATTTGGCCCTTAAGAGCAATAAGAATAAATTGGAGACACTTATAACGGTTACAGGGTTATGACTTAAAGCCAGGACCCGATTATTGCCCCACCTCGCTTGGCAGAACATGCAGAAAATAAAGCTATTGCTGATTGCCATCAAGGGCTACAATGTTTAGCAACCTGAAGGCTTATGGAGATAGGACCTTAAAATTGCAGCCTTGTGACCATGCACTGAACCATACCACCATTGGTTCTAATACTGACCCAGTGCTGTCCTGAGTAGTGTCCTAGAAGAGAAACCCTAAGATGTGATTGTAAAAACTCACCTTAGACCGCGTAACTGAGTGAAAGCATCTTTAAAATGACTAGATAAACCCTAACGGGGTAGCTCATTTGATTTGAGTGTTGTCCTTGATAGGCCAAAGTTTTGGGTTCAATCTCTGGTCAGGGCACACACCAGAAGCAACCAATGAATGCAGAAATAAGTAGAACAAACAAATTGATGTTTCTCTTTCTATCTCTCCCCGCTACCCCCGCCCCCCAAAATCAATAAATAAAAACATAAAATAAAATGACTAGATAACATGGGTGAACACAGAGAGGGAAATAGAGAAAAATGTAAATACCCTCACACACTGAAAATTAACAAACCAAAACTCTAAAACTATGAGAAATATTAATGCTAAGAGAGATAGCTAACATATCAACAATTGAAACATGAAAATAATTTTTTCCTGCTTTTTAAAATTTATTATGCTGTTACAGTTGTCCCAATTTCTTTCCCCCCTGCTCCACCCTCCTTCCAGTTGTTTCTCCTAGTCCATGCCCATTGGTTGTGCATATAGTTCTTCTCAATATCTTCCTGTCTACTCCACTCCCTCCTACTATGCTTCTTAATTCCTGCATCATCTCCCTCCCTTTTCCCCCTTCTCCCTACCTGCTGACCTCCCCCCAGTATGTTTCCTGTACCTATAATTATTTTTCCCCTCTTGTTGTCTACTTAGTTTGCCTTTGTTTCGATTCCCTAGGTTCTTATGTTGGTTGTTGTGATACCGTTTTCATTTTAATGTTCATAGTTTTGATCCTCCTTCAGTCCCTTTAATATCTCATATAACAGTGGTTTGGATCTAACAAACTCTTTCAGTTTTACTTTGTCCTGGAAACACTTTCTCTGCCCTTCTATCCTGAATGACAGCTTCGCTGAATAGAGTAATCGTGGCTGTAGGTTTTTGATTTTCATTACTTTGAATATTTCTTGCCAAGCCCTTCTTGCCTGTAGAGTCTCCTTTGAGACATCAGCTGATAGTCTTATTGGGACCCCTTTGTACATAATTCTTCTCTCCTCTCTTGCTGCTTTTAAGACTCTCTTTATCTTTAATTTTTGACATTTTGATGATAATGTGTCTTGGTGTGGTCCTCCCTGGGTCCAGCCTATCCGGAACTCTCTGTGCTTCTTGGACCTATAAGGCATTTCCTTCCCCAAGTTAGGGAAGTTCTGCTTCATTATTTTTTCACCTAATTTTTCAATTTCTAGTTCTTCTTCTTCACCCTCTGGCAATCTGATAATTCGCATGTTTGATTGCTTATAGCTGTCCCAGAGGTTTCTGAGCCTCTCATCATATTTCTCACTTTTTGTTTCCTCTTTCTGCACTGGTTGACTGTTTGTTCCCTCCCTATGTTCCCATTTGTTCCTTGATCCATGCCTTTCCCTTCCTCACCACTTGTCTTGTATGTATTTTTGTTCATTTCAGCAGAACTAGCCTTCATTCCTTCCCTGTCTTGATTCAGCCCCGCTGTTAGGTCTGTAAGCTGTCTTATGACTATTGCTCTGAACTGAGCCTTGGAAAGATTTACTATTTGTTCATCGGTCAAGGTTTTCATTTGTTTTTTCCGTAGCTGTGTGATTGGTAATTCAATCATTAATCCTGCTATTCTGACCGTTTTGTTTCCTTCCTTCTTGGGTGGGGCACTGGCTGTCACACCTCCTATGGCATATTGGGCGGAGCCCTGTGTGCTCATCACAACCTGGCGACCTTTCTCACCACCCTGTGACGCTTTGCATGGGGGCGGGGGTCCAAGATGTATTCCTGCTATTACTCTCCGCTGAGGAACAGGGCCGCATTCCAATGTGGTGTACCTTCCCAGGCATTGGAATCGAGAACCGATGGATCTGGTCTGCAGCTGGGGCCGGGGCAGCTCCCAGGCGCTTCTCTCCTCCCCCCAAACACAGGCGTCTGCGCACCAGGCCCTGCCCTTTGCCGCTGCGGCTGCTGCCTCCAGCACAGTTTGATCTTTCTCAGCCGCAGGTTCGCACTTCCTACCCGTCTGGAAAAGCACCACTTGTTTATGACTTCATACGTTGGACTTTCATGTAGCTTTATTTTCAGGAACTTCTTATTATTTTTAGTTTTGTGGTAGTTGTAATCCTTCTTAGTTGTAGAGGGAGACAGAGCGTGTCAGTCTATGCCTCCATCTTGGCCTGAAGTCCGAAACATGAAAATAATTTTATGTAACAGTCTACTATAAACTAAATATGTTTAAGGGTGCTCAAATGGATAGATGAAGACATAACCTTCTCAAAAAAAGAAGAGATTAAGAAACAAGCAGGAATTAAACAAAAAGAGGTAGATATAAAAATCAATTATACATTTTAGAAATGAAAAGTACAATCATTGAAATAAAAAATCAGTGTCTGAGATGGTAGACCATGAACATAGTTGACTAAAGGGATTTGGAAGCTTGTATTGAGATAGTCATCAGAATGTAGCACAGAGTGACAGAGAGATGACAGATTTTAGAGGCAAATATATATCATATATGTGACAGTCATTAAGAGAAACAAAAGATGTATGTATGTGTGATAGGAGTTTTGTGTAGAGAATGGAGGAAATAAATTCTTGAAAAGAATTTTGGAGAGTTTGAAGAGCTTAGAATTTTCTGCAATTGAAGAAAAACATGAGTTCTCAGATAAAATATGCCTGCTGAGTGTCAATTAGGATAAATGAAGAAAATTGTTGCTTTTAAGCATTGTAGGAAAATATCAGAGTATCCAAAAATTAAGGGAAAAATATCTTAAATGATACCAGAAAATATGTTATTTCCAAGGAGTGACAATTATATTCAAAGCAGACTTTTTATCAGCAAATAGAATGCCAAAAGATAAAGGATTGATATCTTCATGTAATAATTGGGAAATAGTTGCCAAAATAGAAAGTTATACCAGATAATGAAGACAACAAGAGCAAAATGAAGACATACTAAGTTACACAAGACTGAATTTACCTCTCATAGACCATTAATGAAAGAAAAGTAAAGGTTATTCTTTAGTAAAAAGAAATTGAAGAGGAATGTAACAGCTACAAAATAATGGAAGCTCAAGTTGATCAAAGCTGTTGGTAAATTTAGTTAGTTGAGAAAACTATTTTTGTGTTAAGACAGCAAAAAAAATAGCAAATAATAATAAAAGAGCATTCAAAGATAAAATGAGAAGGTCCATGTCTTGTGTAGAAAGAGGATAGAAATATTGAATACTTTGAAATTTTATTAGAAAAATTTATAAAGCAGGTATATTTCAAATTTAAGGGTAATCAGTAAAATAATTGAAATAAAGTGTACTGCTTTCATCCAACAGCGGGTAGAGGAGGACAAGAAGGTAATATTGAAAGAAAAGAAGAAGAAAAAAACAAAGAAAGGATTCTAAACACTAAAATCAAAGAAATAAGGTGTCAAATACTACCAAAAACCATGATAAATGTAAGTAGATTAAAGTTATCTGTTTAAAAGCAGCCAATAAAAGGACACAAAAACTTAGCTATATAGTGTTTACAACTTAATCTTAAATACATAAACATAGAAAATGTGAAAATAAAAGGACTATAGAAGATATTTGTCACTTCTGGATATATGCCCAAAAGAATTGAAAATGGACTCAAATAGATATTTGTACACCCATATTCATAACAGCATTATTCACAGTAGCCTAAAGGTGGAAGCAACCCTAGTGTTTATCAATGAATGAATGTATAAACAAAATGTGGTACATATGTTCAGTGGAATATTACTCAGCCTTAAAAAGGAAGGAAAGTGCTCACTTTGGCAGCACATATACTAAAATTGGAATGATACAGAGAAGGACTATCATGGCCTCTGTGCAAGGATGACACTCAAATTCGTAAAACATTACATATTTTTGAGCAAAAAGGAAAAAGGACTCATGGATGTGGACAACAGTGTGGTGATTGCTTGGGGGAGGGGGGTGTAAGGGGACAAAATGGTAATGAAAAATATACAATAAACATTAAATAAAAATAAAAAGGAAGGACATTTGGACATGTGCTACAACATAGATGAACCTTAGAGTTATTGTGCTAAGTGAAATAAACCAGTCATAGAAGGATAAATACTATTAGTGTTCCACTTATATGAGGTACCTAGAGTAGTCAAATTCTTAAAGACTGAAAGTAAGTGGTGATTACCAGGGGCTGCTTGGGGAAGGGAGAGTTATTATTTAATGAATACAGAGTTTCAATTTGGGAAGATGAAAAGGGTTCTGGGCATGGATGGTGCTGATGGTTGCATAACAATGTTAATGCATTTAATGCCACTGAACTATACACTTAAAAATGGTTAAGATGGACATTTTTATGTAATGTATATTTCACCGTAATTTTAAAAAAGATATTTCTTGGTGGAAATTAATCAAAATAAAGTTGATGTAAAGTATTAATAACTGACAAAATAGATTTGAAGTAAATCAGAAAAAAAATGAAAGGATACTTTATAATAACAAGAGAAACTATCTACTGTAAAGAGGAAATAATCATCTCAAAACAGCCAGTAAATAGACAAAAAACTGATGCAATTTCAAGAAGTAATTCACAACCACATAATTAATGTGAAAATTTTTAATATACTTCTGTTGAAACTTATAAAAAGCCAAGACTATAGAAACTGAAACAAAAATTATCAAGTTTATTCAAGTATATAATGTATATAGATCCTTAATAAAGAGAAGAACATTTTTCAGGCACACATGGAACAATTACATAAATTGGCTTGATACTGGGTCACAGAGAATCTTAATAAATTTCAAACAATTTATATCATGAACAGTGTTTTAAAACTTCTGTATTATAAACTTTAAAAATTCAACCCTCACCTCAATAGCTTATTTGGAGGGATTTATAACAGGCATTTCAAAATTTACAAACTGAACAATAATATAAATACCACACATATCAAAATGTGAGGGATACCTCTGTAGTATTTACAGTTAAATTTATGACCTCAAAAGCATTAAGAAAAAAAAATCTTAAAATCAAATGAGTTGACTTCAACTAAAAAATACTAGTAGTAATAATAGTAGTGATGGTAGTAGTCATACTACTGCTGCTAATGATGACAATACTAGTAACAGCTAACATTGGAGTAGTTAATATGTACCAGTTGCTGTTCTAAAGTGTTTGTATATATAAACTCACAACAAATCCATGTGTAGGTACTATCATTATTCCTAATTCACAGATTGGAAACAGACACAAAGACATTTCATAACACTTCCAAGATTACTTATCTAGTAAATAGCTGAGTCAGGATTAGGTCCCAGACAATCTGGGTTTAGAGAAAGAAAAAAAGAATCACCTAAAGAATATAGAGGGGAGAAAAAAATAAAGACCAGAGCAGTCATAAATGAAAAGGAAGATAAAGAATAATTAGGAGCAAAACAACAACAACAACAACCAGATAACAAACCTCTAGTAATACTAATGAAGAAAAATAAAAAGATTAATAGTATTCAGAACAACAAAGAGGTATAACTTAAATCACAATAAAATATTTAAAACTTTGACAATAAATTTGAAAACTTAGATCAAATGTATAATTTTCTGTAAAGTTATTAATTACTAAAATTGGCTCAAGATTTTAAAACCTGAGTAAACCAATAACTATTAAGTTGAATAGATAATCAAGAGTCTCACCACACCCCAAAAGACACACTGCTAGAGATAATAAGAGAGGTTAGCTAGATTACTGAATTCAGGATCACTACATGAAATTGACAATGAAATCGACAAAACTAAAAATGGATTCTTTGAAAAGACTAGTGAAAATAAGACCTCTAGCACAGAGGTCAAGACAGGTGGCACAGATTATCAATTTCAAGAATGAAAAAAGCATCAATGTAGATCCTACAAATAACAATATTAGAGGATATTATCTAAGGTATTGTGAATTATTTCCAAAACATTTTAAAATTTAGAAGAAATGGACAATATCCTAGAAAAACACCTCTATACAAGAAGACATGGAAAATCTGAATAGTTCCATGTCTATTTAAGATATTGAATCTGTAATTTAAAACCTTTGCTTAACCTAATTTTCATGTCCAGATTATTTGCTGCTGAATTCTTCCAAACATTTAAGGAAGAAATACAACGAATTTAATGTAAACTCTTCCAGAGAATTGAAAAGGAAGAAATAGTTCCTAACTCATTTTATGAAGCCATCATAAGTTGGATAGCAAAACTAAGAATATTATGAGGAAGGAAAATTACATTATAGTTCATCTTAACATAGAATAAAGTATTAGCAAATCAACTCCACAGATAGATAAATATGATATACATGTTTGTGTTGGCTTTATTCTCAAATGCAAGGTTATTTAATATTTATAAAGCAGTCTGTGTAATTCACCACCTTAGTAAAATGTATGAAAAAAATTAATAGCCTTTGTACATGCAAGCATTTGAGGAAATTTAGTGTGTATTCATGATTATAAACTAAACAAACTGGATTAGAAGGTAAATTCTTCAATCTGATAAAGAGTATCTACAAGAATCCTAAAACAGACATCATACTTAATGGTGAACTATCAAAAGCTTTTCCCCTGAAATCCAGAAAACCAGGATAACCACTATCTATCATCACTTCTATTTGTCTTTTCACTATAGGTCCTACTCAATGAAATAAAGTGCAAGAAAAGGAAATAAACGGTATAGATATTGGAAAGGAAGAAATAAAACTGATAAATTGCTGCTACTTAGAGATATAATTTTGTATGTGGAAAATTCAAAATCTACAACCTTAAATGTATTTAGCAAAGTTATTAGATACAAGGTTAATATAAAAATTAATTGTATTTTTATATGTCACCAACAGAATATAAAGTGAAATTTTAAAATAGAAAGTATTTTTAATAGCATAAAATACATCAGATCCTTGACAAAATCTTACAAAATAGTCACAAGGATCTCTATAAACTATAAAATATTAACAGAAATTAGATATGTACTGTAAATAAATTCATGTTCATAGACAAGAAGGCTTGGTATTTTAAAGACGTTAATTATTCTCAAATTGATCAAGAATTTCTTTTTTTAAATTATTTTATTGATTATGCTATTACAGTTGTTCCAGTTTTTCCCCCTTTGCCTGCCTCCACCCAGTACCCACTACACCCTCAGGCAGTCCCACACCATTGTTCATATCCATGGCTTATGCGTAGGTTCTTTGGCTACTCGATTTCCTATGCTGTACTTTACATCCTCATGGCTATTCTGTACCTACATATTTGTACTTCTTAATCCCCTTACCTCTTCACCCATTTTCCCCACACCCCCCTCCCATCTAGCAACCATGAAAACGCTCTCTGTATCAATGATTCTGTCTTTTTCTTGTTTGCTTAATTTGTTTTTTAGATTCAGTTGTTGATAGATACATATTTGTTGCCATTTAATTGTTCATCATTTTCTTCTTCTTTTACTTAAATAAGTCCCTTTAACACTTCATTTAATAATGGTTTGGTTATGATGAACTCCTTTAGTTTTATCTTATCTGGAAAGTTCTTTATCTGCCCATTAATTCTAAATGATATCGTTGCTGGTAGCGAAATCTCGGCTGTATGTCCCTGCTTCACATGACTTTGGATATTTCTTGCCAATTCGTTCTAGCCTGCGAAGTTTCTTTTGAGAAATCAGCTGACAATCTTATGGGAATTCCCCAGTAAGTAACTTCTTTCTCTTGTTGCTTTGAAGATTTTCTTTATCTTTAACCTTTGGCATTTTAATTATGATGTGTCTTAGTGTGGTCCTCCTTCATTTTAGCTTGTTTGGGACTTCCTGTGCTTCCTGGACCTGCATGTCTATTTCCTTCACCAAATTAGGGAAGTTTTCTTTCATTATTTTCCAAATAAGTTTGCAATTTCTTGCTCTTTCTCATCCCCTTCTGGCACCCCTATGCTGCAAATGTTGAAATGCTTGGAGTTGTCCAAGAGGCTGCTTACACTTACTATCCTCATTTTTTAAAATTCTTTTTTCTTCTTGTTCTGATTGGTTGTTTTTTGCTTCCTTATGTTCCGAATCATAGATTTGATTCTTGACTTCATCCACTCTACTGTTGTTTTCCTACAAATTGTTATTTATTTCAATTAGTGTATCCTTTGTTTCTGACTGAATCTTTTTTTTTTTTTGCTGTTGAGGTCCTAAGTTCTTTGAACATCTTTATAACCATTGTTTTCAACTCTGTATATGATACATTGCTTATCTCCCTTTTGTTGAGTTATTTTACTAAAGTTTTGATCTGTTCTGTCATTAGGGCCACGTTTCTTTGTTCATTTTGGCAGCCTCCCTGTGTTTGTTTCTATGTATTAGGTTGAGATGCTATGACTTCCTGTCTTGGTAGCATGGCCTAATGTAGTAAGTGTGTCCTGTAGGGTCCAATGGTACAGCTTCCTCTATTACCCAAGCTGGGTACTCGAGGTACACCCTTCGTGTGGGCTGAGTACACCCTCCTTTTGTGTTGAGCTTTGATTACCATTGGCAGATCAACGGGAGGGATTTACCAAGGCCAGTCAGCTGCAAGGACTGGCTGTGACCACTGACCACCAACCTCTGCCCTCTGTGGAGGATCAGCTGTGCAGGGGCAAGGTGGTGGTGCTCCAATGTGGTTTGTAATTGTCCATGGGTGTACAGGCTCTGGGGTTTCCTGGGTGCTTCAGGCCAAGGGCCACCCTGCCTGAGCTGTAAAGCAATTTGAGGTGGCTGCTACTTGCACTGGGCTTGGAGGTTGCCAGGAGAAGCCAAGCTGTAAATCTAGGCTGGTTGCTGCTAGTCCAGGGCCTGTGTCCCCTTAGCAAGAGGTACAGGGGCTCAGGGCTGATTGAAGCTGGCTGTTGCTTGTTTGAGAGGACTTAGGAAGTTGTGAAGCATGAGCCAAGACCAGCCATTCATATGGCAAAGCAGCTTCGGTGGACCCATAAGTTGGGTGGAAGGGAGTCAGTGGGGATTTTCAGGGCGGGGCAAACAGTGTTAGCAAGGTTGATTGAGTCTCAGATATGGCACCAGCCTGCTGGCTCTGTGGCTCTATAGCGGGAGGGTTCAGAAAAGGGACAATGGCCGCCTTTCTGTCTGGGAGAAGGCTGTCACCCAGCTTTCCCCTTGATGCCAGACACTTGACTTTCTTCCTTATGCCAGTGGTGCCTTCTAAGCTGCTTCCCCATTGCTGGAGTTCAGAGGGAGTGAGTCTGAGTGAGTCTGTATGTGGGTTCCTTAAGAGGAACTACTTGGGACTCCAGCAGTTTCTTTCACCAACTCAATCGCTGCTAGTGTTTGCAGCCAGAAGTTGTGGGGACTTATCTTCCTGGCACTGGAACCCTGGGCTGGGGGGCCTGGTGTGGGGCCGTAACTCCTCGCTCCTGAGATACCCCTCCCGAATTTTTATCCACCACACATGGGTGAGGGACCAGCCTGTTCTGTATCTGTGCTCCTCCTACCTGTCTCAATGGATGTGGTTTCTTTAATTTCGTAGTTGTCAGACTTCTATTCAGCTTTATTTTTGACAGTTCTGAGTGATGGTTGTTCTATATTTTAGTTGTATTTTTTATGTGGTTGTGCAAGGAGGTGAGCCATGTTTACCTGTGCCACCATCTTCAAAGACTCTTCATCTAGAATTTCAATGTTTATCCCATTATAATTCCGGCAGCACTTTTTGGGGGTGGAATGTTGAGAAAATGACTCTTAAATTTGTATGGAAATGCAAAGAACTAAGAATAGCCAAGACAGTCTATAAAAACAAAACTTAGCAACTTCTACTACCGGATATCAAGGCTTTTAAAACTTATCGATAAAGTAATTAAGACCATGTGATATTGGCACAAGAATAGACAGATGGCCCAATGGGACTGAATCCAGAACTGATGACATATTTATGGTCACTTGGTTTATGAAAAAGTTGATACTGCAGTGCAATGGGGGAAATGACAGTCTTTTAAATAAACAGTATTGGGTCAGTTGAATAGCCTAATGGAAACAATATTAACCTTACTCTTCTGCCTCACACTATACACAGTCTTAAATTCAAGATAGATTGCAGATTTAAAATTGAAAACAATTAGAACTTCTAGGAGGAAACCATATCTTCGTGATGTGGAGTAAGCAAAGATTTCTTAAACCAAATATTAGGTACCCTTGCTGCCAAAAAAAAAACAACAAAAAAGAAACAAAACAAAAAACTATTCATAAATGAAAAAAATGATAAATTGGACTTTATGAGGAACCTTTGTTAATCAAAAGACTAATTACAACCTAATATGTACCTACAAACATTCTAATGGTATGAGAATGGATAAATCATAGTATATACCATATATACAGTGGAACCATATGTAGGAGTTAAAATGAATGAACAAAGCCATATTTATCAACATGGATAAATCTCAAAAACATAATGTGGAAGGAATAAAGTAAGTTGTAGAATAGATACAAGATGATGCTGTGTTGGGAGTCCCACGATTACTTTCAGGCTTGATGATTCAGTAGAAGGGTTCATAGGACCCAAAAGAGCTGTTATACTCACAGTTACAGTTTAGTACAGCGAAAAGACCCGGATTAAAACCAGTAAATGGGAAAGACTCGTGGGGTGAGTTTCAGGAGAAAGGAGACACAAGTTTTCAAGAGTTCCCTCAAGTTGCATGGAGATGTGCTTAATATTCTCAGTAAAGATGTGTGACAACACGTGTGATGTGTTGCCAACCAGGGAACCTAATTTGGTCCTTGGTGTCCAGGGTTTTTACTGGGGGATCAGTCAGGTAGTGCCCTCATATAGTCACGCAGTGCTGAAATGACTGAGCTCAGCTAATCAGACTCTAGCCTTCCCCTTGTCCACCTAGCAAAAACAAGTATTCACCATAAATCACTTTGTTAGGATAAATTCATCCAGTCAAACTGGTATACCATGGCTCAAGGCCTCAGTCTTAAAAGTCACCTATCAGGCAGGACTCCTCAAGTTATCTGCCAGGATCCAGTCCAGGGCCAATTTTGAAGACAAGCATTTCTTTGGAATGTGCAGGGATTGAGCAACCCAGGCATGCGGAATTAACTCTTTTCCTGCACAGATGCCGTATATTTAAAGTTCAAAAGCCTATCATTTAATACTATTTATTAATGAATACATAAACCTTCATGGGGATGCTTAACAACCAATTTAAGATAGAAGTTATTTTTGCGATAGGAGAAGAATGCTAAGGAGATGTACCCAGGAAACTTTAATTGTATCTGTAATATTTTATTTATTTGAAAGTTCTGAAACAATATGGCAAAAAAGTTAAAATTTGGTAAAGTTCTGGGTGATGGGAACATTGATGTTATATTCTCCATACTTTTTTGCTTACCTGAAAATATTTTATAATAAAAATAGTAAAATCTGTTAAATTTTTATAAAATGGAAGTCATGATGCTACATTAAAAAGAAAGATTTTTGTGAAATATTTGAAGAAATGGTTTATTCCATTCTTCAGTGTCTTACCATACTGTTTTAAGAAGACATTTTCTTGATATGGATTCAGAAAGGCCATTAATCAAGCTTAGCATAAAAGGATTGGTTAATTACATTATAGCATTGTTCATTCTGAATGTTAAAGAATATTTAATACTGAAGTTCAAGTGGAATATCAGAATATTTAATGTACTTAAGATTAATATAGTTGTCCTCATATGTAATGCATGCCTGGTATTACTTCCCCCAAATTAGCAAATTACTTCCCACCTCAAGCCCTTTATACTATGCTAGTGCTGGGGCTAGTCCAGTAAGTTTGGTGTAAGATAAAAGGGAGAGGCAAAGGAGAAAAGTATTTGACCTTGAAGTAATTGAATTGTGTGTTTTCCTTCCCTTCTTCTTTATTTCTTCCCCTTCTAGAATTAGTCTTAAGGAAAAAAATAACAAAAAGACAATTTGTCAATTATATCAAGAAGCAGAAAGAGAAGTTGAACTTCTTTGCATTGGGAATGGGGGGTGGTCAAGTTGTTCAGATGGTGTTAGCCATAATTTCTAGCTACCATGCTTCTTTCATTTCCTCTGTTTTTCTTTACCTTTCCTAAGTCCAGTTAATTAACAGATTCCTTCCTGTGTCTATTACATGGAGGTTCCATACCCTGAGATGCATAATAAGTATGGTCTTTTTGCCCCAAAATGTTCCTGATAGTGAAATCAAAGTAAACAGTTCAAAAGCCAGTCACTAGTTTTCCCTGTATATTGTTTTGTGAGGAAAGCCTGCAGTAACATTTCTGTCACAATTTGTACACCCTCTTCCCCTCCCAGCACTCTTGAGTCTAACTCATGTCTCAACAGATTAAGTTTTCACATGTAATGGACACTCAGGGATACTTGAAATAGTCAAAATTGTAGGTGTTAAATTGAATAGTGCAGGAGTCAGTTGAATGTGCTTGTTGCCAAACGAATGGTACAAAGCCGATACTACCAGTTGATGAAGGCTATAAAAAGAGGTCGCCTCATTTAGAGTAAAAGTTCCTTTTTTCTTTTTCCTCTCTAGAGTTATTATAACCAAGTCAGATTGATTCTTTTTGTTTATAGTAGTGGCAATATATTAAAAGAATGTCATGAAAAATATAACCCTCTTTTTAATAGAATAGTTGAGGAATTGAAACCCATTAATGAACCTTGAGCTAATGAAGCAAAAAAATAATAATTTATCTTGCTCTGGTTTATAGTACAGAATTACGATACACTGTTTAGTTCTCTTGACTGAGGTGCCCTTTTGTCATTGAGAATATTCTAGTTATTTGTCATTGTCCTTTAATTTTCTACTGGTCTTTGAAGTTTATCTATCGACAGCCGTCTGTCTCGAGAGACGATGGTATAGCTTCTTAAGAGTCTATCTGCACCACCGAGAATGGCTGTGCAGTCCAACTCGGGAGTGACACGGTATCTGTCTCCTCCCGTGTTGAATCGACATCTTGCGATGACGCTGGAGTGTCCTCTCCAGTGAAGCTGAAGCTACAGAGCCTGGGCAGGGTGATATGGAGGGTCTGCTGTTGCCCATGCAGCAGACACCCCCTCTCTTCGCAGCTGAAGGGTCCAAGGGAAAGACGGAGTCAATACAGCTTGGCTTCAGGTGCGCCACAGGAGTTGCCGGTGTTGACTACAACGTCAAACCGCCTTAGGGACTCCGGCTCCGGATTTTCTGTCGGGGTTTACTCCCTTAGCCTTTCCCCTGAAGAGGTATGCCGCAAGGCAGCAGAGGTTTTTTGGAGTCAGAGTTTTCCTTCTCTGATGTGCCCTGACTGGAAGATCGAACCAGCGACACTTAGCTCGCAGGCCGACGCTCAATCCACTGAGCCAAACCAGCCAGGGCTAGTCAGATCATCAGACACTTAAAAAAAAAACAAACTTTACATATTCTGTTGGAATCACAGATGGACCATCTCTTTGGTTAATATAACATGTCTGATAATATTAGTTAATTATATTTTGCAATAACTTTTTCATAACTGATAAAAATAGAAAATGTTTTCTTGGAGGAAGTAGTGTACTTTGAGAAACTCACTTGTAACTACAGTAAAATATTTGTATATTTAAAACAGCAGTTTCACATTGTATAAAGATCTTTTAACTGCTCCAGGTGTTTTGGCCATAGTAAATTTATATATTAAGAAAAAGAAAATAGAGATTTCTATAAATCTTCCTTTTATTTTCTTACATTAGCATGATATATTTTATCTTTAGGGTAAGAGATAATAATTAAAGTCACCAAAATGTTTTGTTTTGTGTTACTGTCATTAGATATGGTGTCTTTCTGACAAGTAACTTAGTTATTCTTGTTACTGTTTGTACTTTTTAACTCCTGTGTATTCATTTATTTTTTCTACCACTATTTTATAAAAATTTCCATTTATTTGTTTATTGCACATACCCAGCCTTATTCTAGAATGGATTTGAAGTGACCTTCTGTTTCTGTGGTGGTTGTTGTTTGGTTTTTTTACTGGCCACAATTACTTCAGTCTTTGCTGTCACACCAACTGCTTTAAAAGTCTATGTACATGTGATTTGTTCTTTAATCATTTTCCTGATTGACTCATCACCTAGCAACTAGAAATATATTGGCTCGATGATTGGTGAGCCATCTGTAGAACTAATACCTCCATAATTTTTTTCATTTGCACTTAACCTTTCTTTCCAAGCAAAGGAAGTTATTTTTTCCTGAATATCTCATTGCAAAAAATTTTACAATATAATTCCAAACATTTTAGACCTATCAAAGTTTTTATAATTTCAAAAAAATCTTAAATTCTTACATCATGAGAAATTTAATCTCATATTTTAGGGACTGGTATAAAACTTGTTTTATGCTACTTAAATTTAATGTCAAAATAGAGTTTAACTTGTGTTTGTGAGTCAGATCTTAGTTTGCCTAACATTTTTATTTTTCAAGCCTGGTTGTTGAATAGCTTTCTAGAGTAGGTGTTAGGTCTGTTGCTCTTCTTGATTTCTAGTTGTTATTAATGTGTATACCTTTCTTAAGTATCCTCTACCATTGACTTAAATATCTGCTTTAGTAAATGGGAAAGAATAAATCAGAATTACTTGGGTTGTTTTTTCAAAGCACATACTGCTAGGGTTTCTGATAGTTTACTCTCTGCCTTCACTCCTTGGAAACGAATTCATGGTTATAGTGAATCACTGGTACTGAAGGAATTTAAGATTGTTCGCAGGTGTGTCAATTTTTCTTAGTTTCATGAAGGAAACTAGCCTGCATAGTATTTATTTTTATATTTAAAATGTTATCAAAATTATTCATAGAACGTGGTATTATATCATAAAGCAATAAATGACTAAAAATTTCAAATATGTATTGTATCTAGTAAAAAAGTATTCTATCCCATAAAGTGTTAAATTAGACAAGTACTTGACTAGTGTTGGAGAAGTCGTTGGTTATGAGGAAAACAGTACTGAATACTGTGCCCTTTTCTTGAAGAAAACATTAACCTTAAGTAGCAAGTACTGAAATTAACACAAAAGAGAAATTCTTAAATAAAAGTTATTTTCCATCTTCATTCTTTTTTTTCTTTTTTCTTGAATAACCTTCACGAAATGTATCTTTTTTATAAGCAGTGTCCTGAAAGTTGCCAAATTTCACTTGTTTACTTTCTAATCTGCCTTCAGTACAATTTCCTTCTTTTCTTCTCTCTCTTTACTCTGGAATTAATCCTCTACCTACTTCACAGGCCGATTCTTTGATGAGAATGAATCCCCTGTTGATCCGCAGCATGGCTCTAAACTGGCGGATTATAATGGGGATGATGGTAACGTAGGTGAGTATGAGGCAGACAAGCAGGCTGAGCTGGCTTACAATGAGGAAGAAGATGGTGATGGTGGAGAGGAAGACGTCCAAGGTGAGCGTGGGCCTGGTCTCCATGCTGTAACCATGAAACCCACCAACCCAATTTGATTGAATTTGTGTCGAAATTTTGCACTTAATAGCACCAGTACTGTCTGAATACAAAGAGACTTTGTACAGTTTTTCAATTTTATTTTGAAAACCATTTTATGATAGTGGTATTAGTAGATTTGTAGATCAATTATTTTAATTATTTTTATTTTTAGTATATGTGTTGTTGATATACAGTTTGAAACTCAGAATCTTGAGAAATTTTAGAATTGTTTAAAATGGCTCTAGACTTTACCTAAGGAAAATATGTCCCCAGAAGATCATTCTTTTCCAATTTCTCATTTGAAAGCATTTCCATTATTCGAGGTGCAAATATTTATCAGACAGCCTTTTGTTATCAGGGAGCCACAAAAGGAATAGTCTCTTCTACACTGAAGATAAGATTACTTCACTACTGATTCAGCATAGAAAGGGCTGTTTTTGAAATTTTTTCCGAGGCTTAAAATTTATATTTAACAATCAGTTTGTGAAGATTTGTGTGTTTTATGTTTAATACACAGATTCAACATATTTTTCTTGTTAACTGTGTTACTTTTGAGCTTTTGACTTAGTGAAAGTTCAGAATCCACCTGTGTGCATGCAGCCCGACCCATGCATGCATATCAGAGTATGTTGTTTTATTTCAAGTTTTTAGGCCTGTTTTCTGCCTGCTTGCATCATGTAATAGTATTTGTGGAGCTTTTCTTTTTTCTATAAAACTTGATTTTAAAGTTAATGTGTATGTTTTAGATTTTGTAATGTTATGCATGAAATATTTTTTTTAGTGTAACCTGTCTTGATTTAGTCTTTAGCTCCTTTTAAGGTAATTTAATTTTATTTAGGTTTGTGAAAATTGTTTTTATAAAACTCAGAAGAAAATATAGTTGTCCTAGAATACTACATATTTAATAGAAAAAAGGAAATCAAAGACTCTGACTTCCATCTAGGCATTGCTCTGATAGCCCATTCTAGTTTTGGAAGAATGGTTATTGGTAATAGAAAGAGATTAATAAATGTTAGGAGTTATTTAAGGAGACATTAACTGAAAACATCCCAAACACTTTCTGGTACTTTTGAATAAATTATACTCTTCTATATCCTCATCTATCTTCATAAATTATACCATTTTTTTCTTTTTTTGTGATTTGTTTGGATCACATTTATTTGCAGTTATTTTTTATCTTACTTTAAGGCCTTTTCTTACATTTACATCATATTACCAGTTAGAATGTAAGCTCTCAGAGGGCAGAGATTTTTATTTATTTAGCCTATTTGGTTTGTATCCTTTTCTGGCTTCATATTCTTCCCCGCCACCCATAGTATTTAGCTGATATTTTTCCCTTTTCTCATTTAATTTTTATTCTTATAACTGTGACTAGGGTAATAACCCTTTAATTTCTGGTCTCATAAGCTTGGTTGACACTAAAACATTTCTAGTTTTCTTTCAGAAGGGCTTCTTGTATCATCTCAGATAATTTTGAGGTTTTCCTTAGAGTAATTTCAACCATAATTGAAAATAATTTCTTATATTTTGGCTATCTTAAAGGTGATGACTTTTATTACAAAACTTCAGTTTAATATTTTCATAGTTTTTATCCATAGCAGGTACATTTATCTTCAGTGCCTTCTCTCTCTTTCTGGTACCCTACTCCCTCGCCTACCCTCAGTTCTCATTGCCACTTTCCACTGTAGGTCCTCAGTACCTCATGCCACCCTGCCTTTACTTTCACAAGAAGATTGATTCATTGATTCTAAGGAATATAAGGAAATGACCTAGGACAATATCCTCAGTGAAGTAGGGAGGGGATTGGTAAATTTTTGGTTTCTTCATTTGCAAGTGAATTTACTTGAGCTGGAGTTTGCCATTTAACATTTTTATCCCATTTTGGGGTTCACTGAATGGAAGCAGCAGAGGAGAGGGCAGCTTCCGAGGGGAATTTTCATAGGGAACAGAAAGATGCAAGAACATCAACTCCAGCAAATAAAGAGGGATAAGTTTGGGTGAAATGACTAGAAAGGAATACTGGAGACCCAAATAATTTTAAGCATGTTTTCATGTTTAAAAGTGTTTCATGTTTAAAATTTTTAGGTATAGTATTAACTGTTCAAAAAGTGGGGAGGGGAAATTATGACTATTCCCTAGTTAAGTTTGAATATTAGAAATTTAAGAACATTTCTTCATAGCTTCAGTGTAGAAATAATGGTTCAGTTTCCAGGCCAGTTTGCACTTGTAGCCAAAGCAGGCAGTGGAGTGGAAAAATACATTAATTAGCCTGACAATTAGGAGATTAGCTGTGTATTGCTTTTCAAGTCACTTAAACTCTCTGGGCAAAAATTTCTTCATCTGTAATGTGAAAGTACTGAATACTACTGTTCTTCTCAGTGCTAAAATGGTGTGGTTACATTCACAGTGGCATCACTATATGTAACACAAGTATTATGGGAAAATGTATTTCAGATTTCAGCATGCCTGAAAAACATCTTCCCCAAAATCCAGGAAGGAAAATGGAAACTACTCCAGCCACTGAGACTCTGCAGCCAAAATTATCTGCTCTCTCTGGTATTAGGAGGAGTTTTTCCTCAGGCTGTTGTGTACCTGGGATTAGAGATTTCAGCTGTAGGGCTGAGGCTCTGGCTTCCACTAGAGACAATCTGGCTTTGTTCTCCAAAACTCTGGGTTATGAAGTGGAGGTTTGGGCAGTATCTCTGCCGTTAAGAAGATGAAGGGTTCCAGCTTTATCTCTGATGGCTGTTCATCCATATTGATCATTTGGGTCAGCACTGTCTGCACAGTGTTTTCTCGTAGAATTAAGTGAAGCCCAATTTTTCTGTGTTTACAGTCCTGCTTTATTTTGGTTTGAAGTTCCTGGTTTCCTGAAACATCCTAAAATAAACATATTTATATTGGTGTAAAAAAATTTTTTCCTGGCTTCTTAAATATCAACTGTGGAAAGACTGCACATCTGATGGATGTATCTTTAAATTTATTCTTCATTGTAATAAGGAGATGGATGTTTACAAATTCCCTATACTCTTTATCTTTAATGTCATAGAAGTTCCAAGTTTGTTTAATAGAATATGAAATGTATATTACTAAGTTTATCTATGGAAGGGAGTTCAACATAGTGCTTAAATGCCTTATTCTAAGCTATGACTGTCTGGATTTGAATCCCAGCTGCACCACTTACTAGTTTTATCACTGTGAATTACATAACCTCTATGCCTCGACTTCCTCATCTGTAAAATAGGGATAAATATAGTTACCTAACTCAACAGTTATGTGGATTATATGATTTAGGTATTTGTTCAGCATTTAGAACAGGGTCTTTCACACTGTAACACTATATAGTGTTTGTCAAATAAAATAATAATTTAAAAAGTAAAAGCAAATCTAGAATTTTTTCTCTGGGTTGCCTGCTTTAGAGGATAATGTCACTTTGGACTATGGATTAATTTGCATGTGTTAATGGAGCCTCACTGCTTGGTAGAACTTGCATTATGGCAGTGGGCCTTTCTTGACTTCAGAGGTACTTTAAGAATTATTTAATAAATTATGTATATCTTTATATTATATTTCTTTAATAGTCATTTTATGTTGTGAACTATTTACATATTTTGCTCTTTGTAAAGGGAAATAAAATATTAGTTCATGTAATCATATTTAGTGGTTGTTATTCTGTATCAGATTTGATTAGGTAATTTTATCATGCTTTAACAGATAAATGCAGAGATTGTTAGTAGAATAGCTACACTGAAAAGGGACTCTACTTAATGTAAATGATAGCTCACTGTAAGAAAGATAATATTCCAAAAGTCCTATGAAATTCTGAAAAACAATGTGAAGGCACCATATTAAAACTTTGCTAAAGAGCATAAATTAATAAAGACCAACAAATTCTTCTTATATTCATAGAGGATCTTGGAAGACTGCCTCCATATACACTTTTATTTTGAGACCAAAAACAGCAGTTATTCCTGTTCTACTGAGAAGGTAATTAGAGGTCTAAAGAGGTTTAGTAACTAGATCATGTTTGTTGAGTGCCTGAGCCAGAAGTAGAATTCATATTTTTTCTTTCTTTGTTTTTTTTAAAGCATTCTTTTTCTTAAAAAAAAAGTATTTATTTTTAGAGAGGGGAAGGGATGGAGAAAGAGAGGAAGAGAAACATCCGTCTCACTGTGGTTGCCTCTCACTCACCCCCAGCTGGGGACTTGGCCCGCAACCCAGGCATGTGCCCTGACTGGGAATCGAACTGGCGACCCTTCAGCTTGCGGGCCGGCGCTCAGTCCACTGAGCCACACCAGCCAGGGCAGAATTCATATTTTTTCTATTCTTATATCTTTGCTCTTATTTTCTCTTTATAATTACTCATTTAAGGATTCCAAAAAGTAACAGTATTTTTTTCAACAACTTGTCTGTTAAATTTCTTCAGATACTTTACATAATAGCTTTTCCCACTGCTTCATGGTGATTAAGTCTTCATTTAATTAACCGAAAGATGTTCTTTATAGGTGAGGTCCCATCACATGGGTCTGAGGTGCCACTGATTATTTTCCTTTGTAAAATCAAAGATAACTTTTTAAAGTACAAAGATAGTTTCAAAATACAAATATGATTATGGATAAAATATCAACCTTTATATGTAACAGATTTGGGGTTTTCATAAAAAGATATCAAAGCTCAGTTGTTTAGAGCATTGTTCCATATGCCAAGGTTGTCTGTTAGATTCCTGGTCAGAGCACGTACAAGAAGTAACCAATGAATGTATAAATAAGTGGAACAACAAATTGATGGTTCTCTCTCCCCCTTCTTTTCTCTCTATAGTTGAAAACAAAGATATGAGATCAGTTTGTTAGAATATGATATAAAACAGTTTCTTGCAATTCTAAATGAGAACTTCTGTAAGTTTAACAGGAAAGTTATTTTATGAATAAATGTAAAGAAGAAATAAAGACACCATTTTGAAAAGTTAATACATGAAACATAGACCACATGGCATTTTCTTAACCAAAATTTTACAATAGAATATACCAGAGAAGCTGAGAGTTCGAGAACTTATAAACCATAAAGAATAGATTTAAGAAAGCTATAGTGTATATGTGAATTTAGATTCAATATATAACTTTTAAAATTATATAAAATTGTATTTTTAGACAAATGATAGTAACACCTCAATCTATCAAACTCAGCTATTGAGTTACTGTAACATGAACCAGAAAATAAGAAGTCATTTTTTGTAAATATTTTTAGAGAGAGGGGAAAAGAAGAAGAAAGATAGGGAGATAAACATTGATGTGAGAGGGAAATGTTGATCAGTTGCCTCTCCTATGTGCCTTGATTCGGGGACTGAATCTACAACCTAGGCAAACACCCTGACCAGGAATCGAACCATTGACCTTTCACTTTGCAGGATGACACTCAACCAACTGAGCCACACCAGCCAGGGCGAGAAGTCATTTTTCAAGACTGGAGAAACCAAAAGATATCATTTTTAAAAGCCATGTACTAAAAAGGGACCCTCTTGGGCTCTGATTGAAATACTTTTTATTCTTATTCTAACATTTTAATACTCTTGAGCAGTTTTATTTCAAAACCTGTAGCTTGTAGTAAAATTAGAAAAGAAGGGTTGCTATTGGTAGATAAACTGACAGTAATGTGAAGTGACAGGTGATACCCATGAAGGACCCAGAAAAACCTGTGAATAGCCAAATAATTCAAACTCCAAAGCACTATATAGAGTTACTTAATATAGCTACTCAAAGTGACTTTGAGGATCTTACTGTCTTAACAGTATGATGTAATGAATTTTTTCTTTTTGGTAAAGAAAAGGTTAAGTTTTGGTTTGTATACTCCACTTAGGAAGTTAACTGGTAAACTCTTTGAAGAGAAGCAAAGAAATTCACTAAAATGTTAAATGTTGCAATTATGAGTAACTTTTATTTTCTAATTTTTACCTGATGACTATGGATTAATTTTATAATTAGAAAACATTTTTATTTTTTAGCATCATTGTATACAGAATGGTTTTTACCAGTGTTTTAATTAAAAGGACTGAACTTAATCTATGTAGAAATAATATATAAAAGGATCAACTCCACAATGTTTGTGGGTTCCTAAAGTTTTCCTGACTATATCTGTCGAGCTTCCTCCCTTCTTTCCTTGCATCCATCCGTCATTAAAAGATCTGTTAAAATTAAGTAATCTTCCAAAATAGTTACACACTTTAGCTCTTTAGCCAAGCAACTGAGAAATAGAATACTATTTGCAGGTGTAAAATAATGAGCAAAAAACTACCTTAAAAAAGAGAAAACTACATGAGAAAAAAATTTTTTAATTGAATTTCTGTAAGTGATTTTAAAAATAATTTTCTTGATACATAATTATTTACCTTTCAGATGATGAAGAACGAGAACTTCAAATGGATCCTGGAGACTATGGAAAGCAACGTTTAAATGATGTCCTTTAAGTCCTAATGGAAAACTTCAGAAAACCTAAAGTGCTGTAAAATGGAATCATTTCTACTTTTTCTTTTTTGACTTTTGTTGTAAAGATCAGTTGTATCAGTTGTAAAGATACATTGAGATAGAGTTAACAAAAAATTTTAATGAAGGAATGTACCCATGTACATATGTGAACTTTTTCATATTGTATTATTAAAGCAGAGACCTTTTTGGATAAGCCAAAAAAAAGTAAGCAAAACTATAGTCTTTGCATTTAAAGCAAACTAATGTATATTTTACATTTTATTGAGCCTAATTCTTTACACAAATGGACAAACAGGAAAAAAAAAAAGGTTGTACTGTTTATAAGTTGCACATAGGTTAACCACACTGAAAACAGTTATTCAGCTGAAAAACTATTTATACACTAATATATTCTTGTTAGCCCAACAGGTGTTCTGCTCTCTCTTACCCCCCAATCTCATGTTCTTCCAGAAATTATGCCTAGAATAGTTAGGTAAAAGAGGGGAACCTGGAAGCCAAACACTGGGCAGTGTGTGTGTGCAAAATCACTTCTCTACTCCTTTTATTTTACGTGAGTGAGGATGTGTTTTGGCAGGTAAGCTGTCAGCTGAGGCCTGATGAACGTTGGAATAACCTGCAAAGACATAATATTTATGAGTTATACCTTAGTTCATGAAATTGTGAAATGCATGATTGACAATATATTTTCAATTTTTATTTTTCTCACATAATGCCAGTACTGTTTAACCAGCACTGGCTAAAATTTTTATATTTTCAGAGTTCAAGTTGGTGAATATATTCATGATTTAAGTGTCAGATTCTGAAAGAGTCTACATCAACTTTGAAATGAATCTGCAGTGAGTATTTCAAAGCTTCTCTGGTAGTTTTAGTGATGTAATTTGACTAGACTTTTTCAGAATTACTAAATAAGGAGTTTTAACAGATTTTTATTAATGCATAGATAAATAGAAGTACAGTGAGGTCTACAGCCATTTTATTAAAATAGCTTAAAAGTTTGTAATAAAGATGAAGAAATCTTTGTAATTACCTAAATGTTAGTTAAGAACCCATAAACCTCATATTTGCTTGTCTTACAAAATTACTTTAAATGCTTTTGTCTTTTTTGACACTTTTCAGTAGAATATGTAAGCTAGCTAATCCTTGTTTTCTGAGTTAAAGCACTTTAAATCTAACCCTTCACCCCAAAAGTAAAAGGTTTGGATCATAAGGAGTAATTTAAGGTTGCTAACTGTGTGTTTTAGAAGGGCTATTGGTAATTGCACATAAACATGAAATACTCTCAATCCGCCCCCACCCCAACCCTGTACTCAGGTTCTAGTCAAAATTGAAATTTATAGATTTTTAAAATAAGGCTTTTCACTTATCGGAGGTAAAAAAAATTCTTAGACTTTAGTTCAGAAATTATTAAGCAATCAGGAAAAGATAGAGTGATTTACTAAAATTGTTTTTTCTGCCATATCAAAGTAAGGAATTCATGCCTTTGTTATGAGTAGAGTCATGCTTATAATTGAATACATGTGATAGTTCACAGAATTTTTTAAAATGGAGTTAAAGGGAATTACCATGTACCTTACAGGTGTTAGGTTGGGAAGTTAAGTCTAGAATATACTCCTAGTAATAGTTTATGTTTAATACTGTAAAATCTTTACAAATGAAAAACATGAAATTTCCTGCCTTAGTTCTTTTATCATAAAAACAGTCACTTGGTTTATGGTAGCTGTTACTTACACAGCAAAATTTCTTCAGTTAGCAGTCTAGACATTTTATAAATTGAGAAATCTTGGACCAATTGATAATATTTCCAACTGTATTAACATGTTAATGCTATAAAATATTATGTAAACCTCTTAAAATTCTGACATTATTAGACATGCTGGTTTTATAATGTTTTACTCTGCCTTAAGATTTAGGTTTTTTAAATGTATTTTTGCCCCGAATTAAGTGTTAATTTGATGAAAACTCTGCTTTTGAAATCATCACTTACTGGGTTCTAATAAATTAAAAATTAAACTTGCTTTACTATTTTGCTGATTCTGATAACATATACACATCACATTTACATGATGCAAATTTTAACGTTAAAATTTGAGTAAATTTAGAATTTATTTTAAGCTAAGCTAAACTAGAAAAGTAAAAATTTTTATACTAGGCTGTTTACTGTAGTGCTAGTTTTTAGTCAACAAATATTGAATGCTTCCTATGTGCCCAGCATTGTTCTAAGTAGTAAGGTTCTGCAGTGGATAAAATAAACCAGATTTCTTTTCTCATAGAGCTTACTACATTCAACTGGGATCAGTCAGACAATACACAAGATAAACACATGAGCCAGATCATTTTAAATAGTGATAAAAACTATTAAAAATGAAAGCCCCAAGGTTCCAAGGTCTTTAAAGTTACAAATTTTCAGGTTTTTAGTTAACTGAAACATTACAGTTGTGAGGCTAAAGTATCATGAGCAAGGAGAGAAATGAGTCAGAAGAGGTATGGAAGGGGTAAGATAGGAAGAGCCTTGTAAATTCAGGTTGCTTGCTACTGACCTATAATGGGGAAAATGCAGAATATAAAATATACATGGAAGGATGATTCCAGGGAAAATATTTGGACTTCAAAATGATTCCTAAAATATGTCCTTTTATTTAAAAAAATCTGAAGATGGTGTGCCTTTTTGACTTCTCATTTGTATAATGATATAACAACAAATTTTGCTAAAATATGAGGACAGAGGGTCTGTTTAAAAAACAAAACAAAACAAAATTGCCCTGGCTGATGTGGGTCAGTGGACTGAGCACCAGATTGCGAACAGAAAGTTTATCGGTTCGATTCCCGGTCAGGGCACAAGCCTGGTTTGGGGGCATCCAAGAGGCAACCAATCGATGTTTCTCTCCCTTTCTTTCTCCCTCTCATCCCCTCTGTCTAAAAATAAATAAAATCTTAAAAAAAAAACTAATGAGGAAGATAGTCACTTCCATTAATGGCTGACCTTGGGAACTTCTGTAAGATCAGTACATTGCCAAAGTCTTAATTTCATGGTCAACTAATATTTGATAAAGGAGGAAGGAACATAAAATGGAGTGAGAAGAGCCTCTTTAACAAATGGTGCTGGGAGAACTGGATAGGGACCTGCAAAAAAATGACACTAGACCACCAACTTACACCACACACGAGAATAAACTCAAGATGGATCAAAGACTTAAATGTAAGCCGTGACACCATAAAAGTCCTAGAGGAAAACATAGGCAAGAAAATATCAGATATCTCACGTAACAATCTCTTCACAGATACATCTCCTAAAGCAAGAGAAATAAAGGAAAAAATAAATAAATGGGATTACATCAAACTAAAGAGTTTCTGCTCAGCAAAAGAAAACATCAGCAAGATGAAAAGGAAACCAACCATATGGGAAAACATATTTGCCAATGACATCACAGACAGGGGACTGATTTCCAAAATATATAAAGAGCTGATACGACTCAACATCAAGAAAACAAACAACCCAATTAAAAACTGGGCAAAGGACCTGAACAAACACTTCTCCGAAGAGGACATACAGAAGGTCCATAGACACATGAAAAAATGCTCAACATCATTAGCCATCAGGGAGATGCAAATAAAAACCACAATGAGATACCACCTTACACCTGTCAGAATGGCCATCATCAACAAATCAACAAGCAACAAGTGCTGGCGAGGATGTGGAGAAACGGGAACCCTACTGCACTGTTGGTGGGAATGCAGACTGGTGCGGCCACTATGGAGAACAGTATGGAATTACCTCAAAAGATTAAAAATGGAACTGCCTTTTGAACCAGAGACTCCACTACTAGGATTATACCCGAAGAATCCTGAAACACCAATTCAAAAGAACTTATGCACCCCTATGTTCATTGCAGCACTGTTTACAATAGCTAAGTGCTGGAAACAGCCTAAGTGCCCATCTGTAGATGAGTGGATCAAAAAACTGTGGTACATTTACACAATGGAACACTATGTAGCAGAAAGAAAGAAGGAACTCCTGCCATTTGCAACAACATGGATGGAACTAGAGAGAATTATGCTTAGTGAAATAAGCCAGGCAAAGAAAGAAAAATACCATATGATATCACCTAATACAGGAAACTAAAGAACAACACAAACAAAGGAACTAAATAGGACAAGGAGCAGAATAGCAGTCAATAGGGGGGAGGGGAGAGGGAGAGAAGGGGGATAAGTAAGGGAAGGGTTTAGTCAAAGAACCTGTATAAAAGACTCATGGACATGGACAACGGGGAGGGATATGATTGCGGGAGAGGGGGTGGGTTGGGTGGGGGAGAGAAATTAGGGGAAAAGGGGACAACTGTAATTGAAAAACCAAAAAAAAAAAAAAAAAAAAAAAAGTCAGACAAAAAAAAAAAACAATAAAAAACAAAGTCTTAATTTCAGATGTGGGCCATCAATATTCAGTTCTAATTGTGCTATATGCAGTTCCTTTTCAAAGACTCTCCTCACTAAAGTTTCCAAACAAAAATTCAATCAACTATACCAGAAAACGGAGGAAATTTAATGGTCCATGTAAGCAAACTGCAGAAAGGGCAAAAGTCCCTGGACTTGAGAACAATTGAAACTAGGACTTGAATGCTGCCAACTTTGCTACACCAACTCCCATTTCTGTTTCTCTCTACTTCATTCTCTCATAACAGCTCCCTCATTGAAAGTTCTAACCAAGACTTCTAGCAGGTCATATTTTCTTAGTTTTGCCACCAGTGAAGGGCTGCTCTTTCCTTAGTTCTGCTTCAGAAAATTCGAGGTAAGGGGACTTCTGCTTCTAGGTGTGATTCAATAATTTGACTAGCCCTTCTGGATTAATAGCAGCTATAAAACTGGACAAGATATATTCAGCAACTTTTTTTTTGGCAGCACAGAACTGAAATTCCCAAGAGAAGGGAAACTTAAGCAGTTGAGCCCCACAATCACCTATGGTATAAAGAGACTGGAATCTGAGCTTAGAAGAAAGAGATAATAGTGGGGAGTAGCTGAAGCAGTTAAAATCTATGGGTTAGGCTTCAGAGAAGAGCTATTCCAAGAGGTGACTCCAGAAATCCACATGGGGTCACCACAGGCCCAGGGCTGTATATAATCAGAGTAAGACCACCTGATGCTTACCAGATAACAGTTGCTACACAGTTGGGAATGGAACAGAGATACCAAAGGCCAACAGGTGTTGGCATAAAAGCAGTGCTAAGTGACATTGGGTTTCTGGGTCTGCCATGGTGGAGATCTAGCTCCTTAACAACTCTGAAATCCAGTTGAAATAATAGAAAGGTTGTACCTTAAGAGTAAAAACTGTATCTTAGAGTTAGACCTACTCTAGACCTTTCCTAATATTCTCTGACAAGGTCGTCAGGAGAGACCTGGCTGGTGTGGCTCAGTGGATTGAATACTGGCCTGTGAACCAAAAGGTCACTGGTTCAATTTCCAGTCAGGCCACATGCCTGGCTTGCAGGTGAGGCCCCCGGTTGGGGACATGTAACAGGTAGCCAATCTATGTTTCTCTCTCACAGTTTCTCTCCCTTTCTTTCTCCCTCTCTCTGAAAATAAATAAATAAAATCTTTTAAAAAAGGAGATGGAGCATGAACGTTGAGTTCTGGCAGATTGCAATTTATGAAACTTCTTAGGCTTTCCATAGACATGAACTAACAAAACATAAAACCAAGCCTATACTAGTTTAACGAGACCACTCTGTAACTAAAGTACTTGCTAAAACAAGAATCATTACTTTAAAAGAAGATAACTGAATCCAGAATCTTTACTACATATACAAAGGCAAACACAAAAATGTGATCCATAGTTTTAAAAAATTGTCGTGGTCTTTGTTACTTTTTATATTGTTAACTTGTTAATGCAGGTATTAAAATATGTTCAAAGATTAAACAAAAATTTATAAGTGAACAGAATCTCAGCACAGAAATGAAAATTATCAAAAAACCTAATGGGAATTCTAGAACTGCATAGTATAATAACTACAATGAAAAATTCATTGAATGGGTTTAATAGTAGAATAGAGATGGCAGTAGAATGAACTTGAAGACATACAAATGTAGTTGTTCTATTAAGTACTATTTGGAAATAGAGTGGAAATGCTGAGACTCAGAAATGTGAATTTGGGATTCGTTCCTCAAATATTTATTGAGTCCTTAAAATGCTGTCCATCCCACCTGCTAACACGTAAGCCTAAATAGTCCATCATGAAATGACAATGATCATTCTTTCAGTTACTTATCGAGTACTTAATATGTATAGAGAACTGTTCTGAGTCACTGGGAAACAACAGCGAAGAAGTCTCTGCCTTCACAGAACTTACATGCCAGATGGAGAGAGAGATTTTCTATACTCAGTGATAAATGCTGTGAGAAAAATAAACCAGAATAAAGGAATAGTGATGGAGGAGTGATATTTTAGAAAGGATGATCAGGGAGGTCCACCTATGTAATTTAATTTTCTAGTAGCCACATTTTAAAAACAGGTGAAATTTTGATGTTTAACCAATGTATCCAAATATTACTATTTTAAAATAACCTAGAATATTAATATTTTATTTTGTTTTGTACTAAATCTGAAATCTAGTATATATATTTCATTTATAGCACATCTCAATTTGGACACTGAATTGTCATTGGAAACATTTTATTGGTATTTAGAGTTCATTTAATTTATAGTTGAATAAGAATATTCACATACCCATGCTCCAAGCACAGTTAAAAAGTTTTCCAATAACTGAATCAAGTATTAACTTTTGTCAATAGACTTTACTTTTTTAAGGGAAGTTTTAGGTTCACAGCAAAATTGGGTGAAAAGTACAATCTTCCCACTTCCAGCTTCCCCCATCATCAACGTCCTGTACAATGTAGAATTGGTAAGTCAACACTGACACATCATTATCAACCAACGTTTTTAGTTTACATTAGGATTCAGTTAATATCGTACATCCTATGGGTTTGGACAAATTACATATATTCATCACATTATAGTATGCAGAATAGTTTTATCTCCCTAAAAATACCTTCTGTTTCACTTGTTCCTTCTTTCTTTGTCTAAACCCCTAACAGCCACTGTCTCCATAGGTTTGACTTTGCCTGAATGTCATATAATTGGAATCATACAAGTATACAGCCTTTTAAGATTGACTTCTTTCATTTAGTAATATATTTAAAGTTCCCATGTCTTTCATCACTTGATAAGATCATTTATAATTTTAGCTGGATGTACCATAGTTTATTTATCCATTCACTTACTGAAGGACATCTTGGTTGCTCCAAGTTTTGGCAATTGTGAATGAAACTGCTATAAACATTCATGTGCTGGTTTCTGTGTGGATATTAGTTTTCATCTCCTTTGGGTAAATACCATACTGAGGATCAAATTTTTTTTTATTGTAATGAAGTACACATAAAACTTAACATTGTACATTTACATTTAAAGTGTACAATTTAGTGGCATTAAGTACATCCACAATGTTGTACATCCACAATGTTGTGCAACCGTCACCAGTATCTAGTTTAAGAACTTTTTCATCACTCTAAATGGGAACCTTGTTAAATAGTCACTCAAGTATTCATTTTTAAATGTTAGTTAAAATTAAATAATATTAGAATTGTTTCTCAGTCACACTGGCTACATTTCAAATGCTTAGTAGCCATACCTGGCTAGTTGCATTTTGAAGAGCAGTTCTAGAAGAAGAGACTTAGAAGCACAGGAAACAACAAAGACAGAGGTCTTGATGTGGGAATACACTTTTTCAAGTAACAGCTCACTAGTCAGTATAACTCAAGTATAAGCAGCAAGAGGTAGGGAATATAGTCAGTGAAGTAGCGAAGAGTCAGCTAATAAAGGGCCTTGCCTAGTCAAAGACTAGATTTTAAGGATGATGAAAAGTTTATAAAGAGTTTTAAAATAATCAGCCCTGGCTGGTGTGGCTCAGTGGATTGAGCGCTGGCCTGTGAACCAAAAGGTAAATGATTTGATTATCGTCAAGGCACATGCCTGGGTTGCAGTCCAGGTCCCCAGATGGGGGCATGTGAGAGACAATCAATTGATGTTTCTCTCACACATCAATGTTTCTCTCCCTCCGTTCCCTTCCAAAAATAAGATCTTTAAAAAAAAAAATCACTCTGGCTTCTGTGTTGGAAAGACTAAAGGAGGTTCAAGAATGAACTAGGAAGGTATCTGAGGTGATGAGAAATGTTTAGATTCAGAATATATTTTGAAGTTTAGTTCATTGCACTTAGAGTGACTTTGACATTAGATATGAGAAAGAAAAATATTCTGTAAGGTAGAGAACACAGAGAGTAGCAGGTTTGAGAGAAAACTGAACTTAGTTTTGACCATATTAAGTTTCAGATGGTCATTGTCATCAACTAATCACAATATTGGAGCAAAGTGACCAGCTCTGATATTTCAGTATTTATTATATTACTTCCTTAGTGAATGAAAAATAAAAGTGATAAAAATATAACTCAGAGATAGAATTAGTACAGGAATGCCTTATATGTTGGGTGAAAAAGGTAAATATATTCCAATACTCTGAAAGGTGGGGCCTACTGACTGTTGAAGATCCAAGATACTCCTAGGACACTACTTAGTGACACTTTCATTTATGTTTTTATATAGCAATAGTTTTGAATCGCTTGCAAAGCATGCATGCCACTAGTTTTTGCATTGTTTTTCCTCCTGTAACTACTACTATGCATCTAAATATACTTAAGACTTCATTTTTAAGTTCATATTTTTAAACCTTTATCTTATTCTAAAATCTTACACAGGGTTGTTACTGAAGCTTAATGACATTACCATTTAAGGCACAAGAAAAACACCTTGCTAAGTATTTTCCATAAATAATCTCATTTGATATTTGCAACAATCCACTTAGATGTTGCAAAAAAAAGACTAGTGGAAAGAGACCATTGGCTGTAAAAGATTGAGGTGAAAAACAAAACAGTTATTTTCTGTGAAAAATGGTGTTAAAATGTTAAATTGCAAAAGCATTTAGGCTTACTACCAGCAACTTTTCTAAACTTAATATTTAGCAGTAATAACATTGCCATAGAAGACAATACGATGCGGTGCAATGAGGACTTGAGTCCTGATTGCATTTCTTACCAACTAATTGTTAATATCTTTGGATAACTATTCTTGTTCCTCTTTTTGCTCCCCTCCTTTAAAAAAAATTTCAATGTCTTCAAGAGTGAGGAGACTAATATACGTGGTACCTATCTTGCAGGGTTGTTGGAAGAATCAAAGTGCATATAAATGCATACAAAAGTGCTTTGTAAATGGCACATTTTACTTAAGTTTTCAGAGAGTGAAGGTTTTCAACAACTACTAGAAAATATTTTTTCGAAATATACTTTTATCTGATTTAAAATTTATTTTACTCATCAATTGGGGTAATTGTTTACTTTATAATCTATTACTTTCTATAATTACTAGGTAATATAATTATTTGTTGCTTTCCAATTAGTTCTTCAGAAATCTATTATTTTTTAATCCTCACGATGAAGGATTGGTTGCCTCCAGGTTGGTTGCCTCCTGTAATGCAACCTACTTATGTGCTCTGACCCAGGATTTGGGCTCCAACCAATTGAGCCACCCAGCCAGGGCAGGAATCTATTTTGTGGACTATTACCAGTTCTGCACGCTCTATATACCACGGGGTCTCAATAAATGTCTCATTCAGAGCATTCTTGTACTAGAGCTCTGACAGGATCTGTAGAATATAAAGCTTTCAGAAGAGACCACCGGAATCACACTTTGAAACAAACAGATTTACACGGGTTCTCTGCTAACCTCTGAGCCTCATCTCTACTAGCTTCCCACTATCTCCATTCCGGGTGCACAGAACTTCTTCCCCAACTACTCAAAGCAATCACGTGTTTGGACCTTCCCATCTGTTGTTTGCTTTACCTGGATACTCTTCCTCTGTAGCATCAATTCTTCCTCAATGATACACTTACATGTCATCTCACAAAAGCCTTCCCACACCCCCTTCACCAGTACCTTTCATTTGTTTTACAACTCCTGTCATTACATCACACTGTAAATTCTTTTTGTCTTCTTCAACAGACTGTGGACTCTGGGAAGACACTGTTGTATGTCTCGCACCTAGTATGATCCCAACATTGCATTTTTTCAATAAATGTTTCCTGACTGAATTATGAGAGTGGCCGGTGTTTTAGTAAACAGTGCACTTCCAATCGGCTTGCTTTTGTGATATTCCATTAGGACTAGACGCCCCGGGTTAATACATTTTCGCCTGTGAGGATGACCGTCCTTTGACCCACGCCTGCCGGTAGAAACCCATTTGTCTGAATAACCAGACTTCTCTCCCGACATCTCGTGGAGTAGAAAGGCGTGGGTTTGTAATAACAGATCCACGAGCAATTGTTATTCCCTCTAGCCAGTGAAAGAGGACCTTTAGGGGCCACCGGGATCCCAGAAAAGACGAAGGACTCATCTTATCCCGACCTCGAGAACTAAAGAAGCAAAGCTCTCCTCCACATACTACCTCTCCAGGGGGCCAAGCCGTTAGTCCCACCCGTCCCATTTGGCTCCACATACCAGGCGCACCCGGGTTGCTAAACCTTAGCCGCCGGAGTGAGCGTCGCGTTCCTAAGCCCCGCCTCCGGGGCGAAGGCGCGCTCCCCCTCCCAGCTCTGCCTAAGCAGTTCCGTTAGTAGCGGCAGGAAAAACCGTCCTTCGGGTCCCCGCCTCCCGACTCCCAACGCTTTACTCTACTCTCCCTGCGACCACTGCACAGCCAGCTACGGCGGCCCCTAAAGAACAAACATCCCTTAGGCTGTTGGCGTATTCTGACAGGTTTTGTTCTTGTTATTTCCTCTGGTTCTAAGGCCCTTAGGTTAATTTTTGTCAGGAATTCGAGCTCGTGAGTTTCTTCCGGCGGCAGGAACTCCAACACTCTCCACGGAAGTAAAAGGTTTTTTTTTGTGTTTGTTTTTTTTTTTTTGCCGCTGTGACCGTCCGCATTCCTTCCCTCCCACCTCGGGGAATTGTGGCGGGAGGGGGAGGAGGAAGTCTAAGCGCCTGCGCGGAGAGGCCGCTTTCCATCCGGGTCCCTGTCCGTGCAGTGCAGCAGGTCGGTAGGCGGGAAATGGCGACTGGCTAAAGGAGCTGGTTCTGTTGCTGCTGCGGACTAAGCGGGAAAGACACCACACGTTGCGCAGTCGGGACCATCGCCGGAGCCTGAAGACACTTCTCTGTCGTCACAGTTAGGTAATCCCTCTCGTTCAGACACTGCCGCTGCTCCCTACCTTAGTCCTCCTCTTCTTCCAGGGCCGTCTGCAAGGATCTCCTCCCCTTCTCAACCCGGTTCTCCAGCGGCTCCCGCGCCTAGGTAGGCATGCCCTGTCGGCGCCTCTTACGTCCGCTGTGTGGAGCCGCTCGTCTCTGGACTTTCCCCTGGGAACAGAAAGGGAGCTCACTTCCCGCCAGCTTCAGCTCCCAGGCTGCGCGGCCTGTGCTGTGATTTCTGGGGTTAGATTTCACTTTGCTACCCACCCCCACCCCGATCTTACGTTCCTCGTCCCAAATACTGTGATCCCTTTGGATAACTGGGTTAGATCATCTTTCTAACCTTGGTCCCCCTGATGTTTTCGATATTTCAATTCTTTCTAGTACGGTGCTTTTAGGGGGGCGTTGCTCTGTCAGTTTTTATGAGCATCTATTGAGGTTCTGGAAGAAGAGATTTCGCTAAGTTCTGTTTATCTTCTGTACTGTTAAAATGTTGAGTTGACATGTTACTTTTTCAAATCAAGAGGGGTAGTAAAGAACAGCCCATGTGGAAGGCCTTCGGTTTCTTTAGTGGTCGGTTAAAGGTGAATCTCATCGTCCGTAGTATTCTACGTTTTCTTTGGTTATTAAATGCTTGTATGGTTGTTGACTTTTGCATTCTTGATTAGAGTTCCGTGGTAAATATTGTGTAAGTCCTGTTTATTTACTTTTTACCCTAGTAGTAGCTGGATGTGTGAATGATGTTAAACACTTGAGAACCTTAGGGAACCTTAAAGCGATACTGCTCGTAAACTGTCCTAAGATCATGAAATGAAATGTACTTATAGTAGATGTCCCTCCAAGGCAGGGATTTATCTTTCTAATGCTAATAAAACAATACCAATATGGATATACAGATTAGTGACTTAAATGGTAGATTTATCTTCATAATTTTCAGGTTATAGATTTTTAAATATACTATTTCTATTCTTTTACAACTTTTAAATTTTCTTTCGTTGTCTAGCTGTTAAAGCAAGGAAATGGCTAGTTAAAGCCAGTTTTAGTCCTCCTTTGTTATTATTATTCTTTTCTTACATTGCAGACTACTTGTCCATAAAGAGAAATAATAAAGAGGCTGTTGGTATTTTTCAGAATTTGTTTTTCGATCTTGTTAAATTTGGGGGCTTTATAATTTTTGGGTTTTTTTCGCTAGTCAAATTAAGTGTTTAAAATGTGGTTCTTAATATCAATTGATGTTTATAACTCAAAGGCTTTCAGCTACCTAGGTCCAGTTTAGAAGACTTCACTATTGTTAGTGTATTAGGATTAAATTTCAGTAATACACAGGAACACACAAACATCATTGTAGTTGTGATTTGGTAGATTCTCCACTCAAGGTCATAAAGAAAGTCAAGGCAAAATGTAGCTCTTACTCGAAGCAGCCTTTTAGGATTGAATCGAACTTCGTATTTTCTAGGACCAAAAGAATAGGAAGTGAGAAGTGGAGGTGAGGGCATATTGGATACTTGCTGAGCCAGTTTGTTTTTAAAATAGGGCCAAATGTGTGACTTCAAAGAATGTAAAATAAGTTTTTGGTTTAGTGTAAGCTTTATCTATAATGACTTTTTTAGGTAGTTTGTAAAGCATTAATGTTTTTAATAAAATTTGCTTTACAGGTAGCTGAGTGAGCATTGTATGTAGATTTTGTCTTCCAAAAATTCTCCCAAATTGTTTTAATTCTGCATTCATTTTGTACCTGCACTCTTCTGATACTCTGAAAGGATGTAAAAGCTCTAAATGACATAGTCCTTAACCTAGTTGGACTTAAAGCCGTATAGAAATTTTAAATAGGATTGCAGAAAAAAACCAAATGAGATTGGTATGTTTTATAATACTACAATCTACTTAGAGCTAATAATGTTACTCAAAGTTGTTTCTTTCCCAATAGCTGATCCCCCATTTGAGATCAATTCTTTTTTTTAACTTTTTTTTTTACAAGATTACTTAATTTTAATTTTATTGTATTTATCTGTTTTTAGAGAGAGGGGAAAGGAGAAAGAGAGGGAGAGAAACATCACTGTGCGGTTGCCTCTCACGCGTCCCCAACTGAGGACCTGGCGTGCAACATAGTCATGTGCCTGGACTGGGAATCGAACCAATGACACTTGGTTCGCAGTCTGATTCTCAATCCTCTGAGCCACAGCGGCCAGGGCTGAAATCAATTCTTTAAAAAAAAAAAACAAAAAAAAAAACTTGCATGTGTTGTTCAGAAAGCCTCTAGCTAGACTCTAGACTTGTAATTGTAGGATTAATTGCAGATTGAATAAAACGGAATTAAATTATCTCAGTCATAGACAGTGCTTTGGATTAATGTAATGAATAAAGAAGTGGTCTGTCAGAATTCAAAATAAACTAATTGTATTTATAATTTGTGAAGTTGTTATGAAAGTGTAAAGTAGAAAAGACACTTTAAATACTAAATGTCAAATATACTGAGAGAACCTCATACATATATGGTGTGCTGTAAGTAATTGGAGGTAGGTTAAAAAGTTACCTCAAGTTACCTCACTGGCTACAGGGGGTCATTTGCTCTACTTTGCAGATAGGGGATTTGTGAAAAAGACAATTGTAGTTTCAGTCTCCACTTACTTGACATTTGCCATGAAACATATATCTAAGCCAGGCATATATTCACTACTGATTATATGACTACATTAATTTTTAATTCAAACTATATTATGTTGTAATCAAATCTACATTACAAAGAAGTAGAGTAGGTGGTTGACTGTGAGGTAAAATTTGAGAATTGCCAATGCCAAACTTTGTGTGTCTCCTGTGTGTTATGAATTTTTCTCTAAAGTATTGTTTAAAATCATGGATTTTTCTGGAAGAGAAACTTTAAAAGTACTGTCTCTTATTGACAATATTGGCATAGATTAGTTTATCAAGTAAAATTGCTGTAGTTTACAAACAGGTGAGGGTTCAGAAGCAGTGGAATATAGAAGTAAGCTTTTAGCCCTGGCTGGTGCGGCTCAGTGGATTGAGTGCCAGCCTGTGAACCAAAAGTTTGTGGGCTCGGTTCCTGGTCAGGGCATATGCCTGGATTGCTGGCCAGGTCCCCAGCTGGGGGCATAAGAGAGGCAACCAATTGCTGTTCCTATCGCACATCATGTTTCTCTTCCTCTCTTTCTCCCTCCTTTCCTCTCTCTCTAAAAATAAATAAGTAAAGTCTTTAATAGTGATCATAAAGTGGACATGAGAGGCCCTTTGAAAAAAGGAAGCTTTTATGCAGTGTCTGATTAGGATGGGTGTGACATACAGGAAAACTGTCTAGGCAAGAAAGGCACTCTGAGCATAGAATCATACTTTGAAGCTTGGGCCTCTTGGGGTTCCTGGGGAATCTTGTGAATCTGATAGTAATGATGGATGAGACGAAGTGTGGTCCCAGGAAGAATTGTGGGACCTTAAGGATAAATATGATTTAGAGGTTTGGCCAGCCTTTTTGTTTGTTTACCTCACCTGTTGGTCTCCCAGTTAGTATGGTATTTTTAGAAAAAAGTGAAGAGAAACACAATACCATTAAAAAAAAAAAAAAATAGTGTTCCCCCTGCTGGTGTGACTCAGTGGATCGAGTGCTGGCCTGTGAACAAAAGGTCGCTGGTTCGATTCCCGGTCGGGGCACAGGCCTGGGTTGTGGGCCACGTCCCCAGTTGGGGGCACAAGAGAGGCAACCACACACATCGATGTTTCTCTCCCTCTCTTCTTCCCTTCCCCTCTCTCTAAAAGTAAATAAATAAAATCTTTAAAAAAAAAATAGTGTTGTAAGGATTTACAGGAAAAGTCTTTTAACTTAAGGTCACAGTAGACCAGTTGATTATATTATCGCCTCCATGTTCTATGATATTCGTAGGCTCTCCTGTATTAATTTAGAGAGATTGTAGAAAAGAAAATATGTCTAGATTAAAGATGAATCATCAGCAGTGTTTTGAGCTGAGGTTCTAGCAGTCAGGTTTTCGTAATAGCTATAATACTTTTAGGACAAGGAAATGTGTTTACTACTTTGATTAAAGAAGCACAAAACTGTTACTATTGGAAGGTGCTTGAATACTTTGTAAATAATTGGGATTAATATTTAGTAATAGTGGTTTATATAGTTTAGGAAGATTTTTTTTTTCCTTCGACTAAATACTTCTATATTGAGAAATTGTATGGGAACTTAAAAAGCAGAGGCATTGTTAAAAATAAATAAGGGAATGATTAAGACCCTGTTAGCAGCATAACCTGATATTTTAAGTTTCTCATTTGACCAGTTAAAGTAATCTTTTAAGAATTTACAAGTATGTTTTATTTTTAAAAGTATGCTACTTGTTAAAGAAAAATATCTAGAACACATAAGTATCTTTTTAGTTGAGAAAATAACTGGTTGTTTTAGTAATAATTGACTTCTTCCTAGTATTTCCCAAATATATATTATTATCCTGTTGAATTGAAAATGATTAATCGCTCACTAACCTTACAAGCACCTGCTTTAGTGTATTTTGTTAAATAAAATAATTATACAGTCCTTGAAATTTCTGATAAAAATTATTTGAAAAATATTTACAATCATATTTCAAACTATCATTCATTTTTCCCTCATTGGGAATATACCTTTTTATATTTTTATTTAGTAGTAGCAAACAAAATGGCACTTCTGTTACGGAATTATCATTATACCTTATTTTTGACTAGTAATTTAAAAATTCACTATTCATAAACCTAATTTTCAGTTTATCTCAATCATAATGATTAGTTTTTCCTTGGTAGGTAGTGGTAAAGATAGTGGGAAATTACTTGATGTGTACTTCATAATTTTAAGATTTTTTTTAGTTAATAACTTTTCTTTTGTCAATACCTCATTAATTCTTTTCTTATTATCAGGTTAATGTGTTCTGGGGGTTTCAGATTTCTACTGGCTGGAGAGAGTAAGTTTAGTATAAAATTAATTTTTTTTAAATAGAAGTTTTTGTCAAAAGACTATAAATAAGTAGTTATTTCTCTCCCCTTGTCCTGTTTTGGTGAGAACTACTTAAATTTAAAAAGTCACTCTTAGGAAAACTGCTGAAATTAAGTTCACTTTTTTTTTTAAGTCTTCAATTTGTCTTTGTTAATGTATGTATACAGGTGACTCCAGTAAATTAAAATACACATGTTGGAATATGTATATTTTATAGAAATGATAGTAATAAGATGAAAAATTGTAGACTACAGTGACAAGTTTCCCACGTGCTTTTTGAGGGGAAAATTTCTCATGAGTATTATGTTACTCATTTCTTATGGATACATAACCTATATTTTTACTAAAATAATGTGTTATAAAAGTTTTTTAAAATTTTATTTAATATTTATTTTTAGAGAGCAGGGAAGGGAGGGATAAAGAGAGGGAGAGAAACATCAATGTGTGGTTGCCTCTCGCACACACCCAACTGGGGACCTGGCCCCCATGATTGGGAATCAAACCAGTGATCCTTTGGTTCACAGGCTGGCACTCAATCCATTGAACTACACCAGCCAGGGATGTTAAAAGGTTTTATTGGTATGAGTTTCTTTCATACCATGTAATAGAATGCTCTTTATAAGTTGTTTAAATTATATTTACTGGAGGTAGTTAATCTCCAAATTACTGTTCTTTTTAAAGCTTAAGTTAAAGAAATGCAAGTATGTCCTTAGCCGAAGGACATAATTGTCTCATTCTGTCCGTAACAAATGATGATTTTGCCCTAATGGTATTTCTCCTGAGGACATATAAGGTTTTGAGTTGGGGTGCTAATAGTAGTATTTTAAAACATACATCTGGCTCTGGTCAGATGACTTAGTTGGAACATTGTCCAGTACACCAAAAGGTTGCAGGTTTGACCCCTGGTCAGGGTACATACCTAGGTCACGGGTTCAGTGCCTCAATGGGGCACACACAGGAGGCAGCCCAATCAGTGTTTCTCTCTCTCTTCCTCTCTCTCTCTTTCTCTCTCTCTCTCTCTCTCTCTCTCTCTCTCTCTCTCTCTCTCTCTCTCTCTCTCTTTCCCCCCCCGCCTCTCTCTCATATCAATAAATATGTATTTAAAAGATTTTTAAAAATCTGAATGACTGTGCCTTAAGTATCTTCAGTGATTAACAAACTGAATAATGACATTTTCATGGAGTGTTTTGGTCATAAGTAATCTAACAGTGCACGTATTTTGTTTCTCTAGAGAAAACTTAATTGATCATGGTTTTAGAAAATTCTCTCTCCCTCTCTCTTTTTGGTTGTTCATTGAAGAAAACCCAGGGAAAAAAACCCGTAATTGTATCAACCTAATTCAGCAGCAGCTCTTTACTTTTTTGTATATTACCTATATTTTGGCAAATGTTTTTATTTATAAGTTTCTTATATTTAATAGTTTCTATGATGCTACCTCATAAAAAATAGAAAAGTCATACATCAGAAATAATAATGACCCAGAAAGACCACCTGTCTTTACCACACACTTCATTAGGAATGGTTCAATGCAGAGTGTTGGAGTTGATGCTTTATGTAATACTCCTCTGTTTATTCCTTCTGCCCTAGTTGACTTTTGACTTTTATTAGGTGATAAGTGGGAAGGACAGAGAAACCTCCTTCTCTGAAAATATTTAGTGAAGGCTTAAGGAAGTAGTAGGGAGTAAAAGTGGACAGTTGCAATACCTGAAGCTTTTGATCTCAGATTAGGTAAGTTAGAAATATAGACAGTGAAAATAGTTGCTGATGCTTTTGAAAATGTCATTTGGTGTCAATGAAGGCAGTGATTTTTAGATTCTTTTTATGAATATAAATTTTAATATAAATTTAGTAGCAATACCATTTGTAACAGAGTATAAATTAACCTATAAAAATTTAGAGCTAGAGACCAAAGGGGTCATTTAGTCCAGTAATGTCTTTCTTTTATTAGTGATGAACCATTCTGAAGATATTTTAACTGCATGTAGTAAATGTTTGTCTTAATTAGTGTGCTTTGGGATGAGTTGTATGTTGTAGAAGGATGAAAACAGCTCAGATTAATTAATAACTCACCTCTCATTTTGACAACATTTTTTTTTTCTTTTTAGGTAAAATTTACATGTAGTGAAATGCACAGAACTGACATCCAATAACTTCTTTGCTGTTGAGGAAATAAAATGCTAGAATGATTGCATGACTTAATCAGTGTCACAGATAATTACTAATAGATTCAGGACTGGCACCTCTTACTCCAAAGGTTATTCCTTGTAGTAACTCCCTTAGGAGCCTACTCCAGAACCTTGCATGCATATGTTCTTTATATAGCCAACTTATAATTTATATATGCCACAGTTTATGGGAAAAACCTGATTTTATTACCTTTAAAGATCTTTTCATAGTTTTCTTTATTTATTACCCACTTTTGTTTCCCTTTTATCATCATCATTCAGCAAACATTTGTTTGTAAGAATGCACATTGTGTTAGTTCTAGATAGTTTTTTAAGAATCTTTTATATGCAATGTTCTATTTTTTAATAGAAATTTATATACTCAAGACCTCAGCAAATTATCAACTGAGTTATGCTTATGCCATTATTATAATCTTAACATGAGTTAATTTGCAACCATAATTGTTTGCCTCAAATATTGTTTGGGATCAGGGATTTTTGAAGAGGAAGGAAATTTTATGTGGAAGGAACATTTTTAGTTTATTTATAGGCTCCTTTTGTGAGCAAGAATTGATTACTGCTGTGAGATAATCCCCCTCCCTCACCTACTTATCTTTTTTAGGGAAGTGAGAAAAATTATAGTTCAGTTCAACAAAAATTGAATTATCTTGTGTGACAGCTTACTGGAGTTACAGATAAGTTCGCTGCCTTCAAGACTCTTGCAGTCTAGTGCAGTTAAATATATGACCAAAAAAAGATTATTTCAGCCCTGACTGGCGTGGCTCAGTGGATTGCTTGCAGGCCTGCAAACCTAAAGGTAGCTAGCTGGTTTGATTCCCAGTCAGGGCACATGCCTGAGTTGCGAGCCAGGTCCCCAGTTTGTGGTGTGCGAGAGGCAACCACACATGGATGTTTCTCTCCCACTCTTTCTCCCTCCCTTCCCCTCTCTCTAAAAATAAATAAATAAAAATAAGATTATTTCAATATAACTTGCTAAGAGATAAGGTAGAGATAATCACAGGTTTACACAGGCTTGGGATGTGGAAGTGGTTACTGGTATGTATGATACTTTCGCTGAACTTTAAATGATGAGGATAAGAATTCATTGAAAGAATGTTTGTGGCAAAGAGAAAAGCAGAAGCATGATAGAGCACAGTGTGGGCAGGAAGCTATTATTACTGGAGTACAAAGAGTGAGGGAGCAAATAGCAATGGAAAAAAGACTTTGAGAAGTGGATCTATGGAGTTACATATATAACATAATGCCTGAATTTATTTTGAAGGGAATTGATGGGACAAAATAGGTAGATTTGTGGAACATAAGGTATGGGGGAAAAGACTGAGAAATATTTCAGAGGTAAAATCATCCAGATTTGGTCAGGATTTGGTGATTGCCCATCGGGCACAAGGGACAGGAAGAATGTCTAGGATGTTTGGAATGTTTTCTGACTAGGTAGGTGATGGTACTTGTGATCAAGAATATAGTAGTAGAAAAAGTACAGTAGGACAAACCAGTATGGAGATAGGAAAAGTGATTTTGGTTTTGGATAAGTTTGAGGTGCCAAGTGAAAGTGTTACCAAGGCTTTGTGTGTGAGCATGAAATTTAGAGGTGTCCAGAAATTAACAATATTAATGTTGCAATTTGTAATGCACATTGGGAAGAGACTACCCCCAACCCCCAACCTTGTTCCTTTTTAGCTGGGCAGCAAGTAAAAAGAACACAAACTTCATTGCAGAGTTTTAGAATGCTGAGCAATCAGCTTTTTCTATTTATGAAATGAGATCTGGTTCAAATGTTGAAAAAGTGGGAATGTTTTTCACCATATACTTTTCCTCACCAGTGTCGTGAGTTCTTGGGCTTTAAAATGTTGTTGCCCCATTGCTGTTTGTTTTCTGTTGTAATCTCTTAAATTGTATCATTTTTATTAATTAGTAGATTTATTTCCGCAGGTTAATCATTTCCTATTTAACTGTTTTTTTTTTCTATTATTACTAATAATAGTCAAGAACTTATTTAGTAATGAAGCTCTAAAGAACCTAGAGGATGTGTTAAATTCTAACATGAATAGTAGGATTGTCAAGGTGAGGATGTATATGTATGTTTAAAACTTTCCCTTTATATTTTAAGTTTGGGTAATAAAATTAGGATATTGCAGATGTTATGTAGGCAATTACTGGAATGTACTTAGCTAAGTTAATATGTGTTGTTTCTGGTTTTGGTATCATGGTAAGACTGACTTCATAAAAATGAGTTGGTGAGTGTTTCCGTCTCCTTTTTTTGCACATATATATTTATTGTTATTATTGAATTTATTGGGGTGCATTGGTTAATATAGATCATATAGGTTTCAAGTATACATTTCTGTGATATATGACCTGTATATTGCATTGTGTGTCCACCACCCACAGTCAGATTGTCTTTTGTCACCATGTATTTGACTCCCTTTACCACCTTTACTAACCCTCACCCTCTTCCATGTGGTCCACCATATCGTTGTCTGTGTCTGTGAGTCAGTTTTATATCCCACTTAGTGAAATCATATGGTTTTTAGCTTTTTCTGACTTAATTCTCTTAGGTTAACGTTCTCAAGGTCCATCCACATTATCACAAATGGCAATATTTCATCTTTTCTTAGGGCTGAGTAGTAGGTAGTCCATAGTGTGTATGTACCACACCTTTTTTATCCAATCTTCTGTCAAAAGACACTTTGGTTGTCTCCATGTCTTGGCCACTGTGAATAATTCTGCAGTGAAAATATGGGTGCATAAATCTTTGCAAATAAATGTTTTTGAGTTTTTCAGGTAGATACCCCAGAAGAGGCATTGCTGGGACATATAGTAACTGTTCTTAATTTTTTGAGGAAGTGCCATACTGTTTTCCATAGTGGTTGTACCAGTTTACATTTCCACCAGCAGTTAGTGAGGGTTTCTTTTTCTCCACAACCTCTTTAACACTTGTTATTACCTGTCCTATTGATAACAGCCATTCTAACAGATGTGAGGTGGTATCTCATAGTTTTCATTTGCATTTCCCTAATAACTAGTAAAGTTGAGAATCATCACTTAACTCTTGGCCATGTATATGTCTTCTTGGGAGAGGTGTCTGTTCAGGTCCTCTACTCCTTTTTTAATTGGATTGTTCGGTGTTGAGTTGCACGAGTTCTTTATGTATTTTGGATATTAACCTCTTGTCAGAAGTATTGTTTGCAAATATCATTTCCCATTCAGTTGGTTGCCTTTTTGTTTGTTGGTTTCTTTTGCCTTGCAGTAGGTTTTTACTTTGATACAGTCCCATTTATTTATTTTTGCCTTTACTTCCATTGCCTTTGAAGTCAAATCCATAAAATGTTCTTTATGACCAAAGTCCATGAGTTTGCTACCTATGTTTTCTTCTATGTAATTTATTGTATCAGGTCTTGTACTTAGGCCTTTGATCCATTTTGAATTAATTTTTGTACATAGGCACAGACTGTAATGTAGTTCTTTTGCTTGTGGCTTTCCAGTTTTCCAAGTACCATTTCCTGAAGAGGCTTTCTTTTCTCCACTGTATGTTTTTGGCTCCTTTATCAAAAATTATTTGCCCATAACATGGTTTTATGTCTAGGATTTCAGTTCTGTTCCATTGGTCTGTGTTGGTTTTGCTACCATTACCATGCTGTTTTGATTATCATAGCTCTGTAGTAAAATTTGAAGCTGGGTAGTGGGATACCTGTGGCTTTGTTCTTTTTTCTCAGCAATGGTTTGGCTATTCAGGGTCTTTTGTGGTTCCATACAAACTGATGATTTTTTTTTTGTAGTATTAGTTTAAAAAATGACATTGGGCCCTGACTGGTGTGGCTCGGTGGATTGAGTGCCAGCCTGCGAACCCAAAGGTCACCAGTTCAATTCCCAGTCAGGACAAATGCCTGGGTTGCGGACCAGGTCCCCAGTTGGGGGCATGCAAGAGGCAATGGATCAATGTATCTCTCACACTTCGATGTATCTTTCTCTCCTTTTCTTTCTTCCTTCCCTTCTCTCTAAAAATGAATAAATAAAATCTTAAAAAAAAACAAAAGAATAAAAAGTGACATTGGGATTCTGATGGGGATTGCATTAAATCTATATATTGCTTTGGGTAATATGGCCATTTTTTTTTTTTTTACCCACCCCCTCAATATGGCCATTTTAACTATGTTGAGTCTTACAATTTATGAACACAGAATATCTTCCCATTTCATTTTGTCTTTTTCAATCTCTTTTAACAGAGCTTTGTATTGGGTTGGCCAGAAAGTTCGTTTCTCTTCTTCTGTAAGATGGCTCAAGTAGTGCTTAGTTGTTTTTAACTTCATTCAAAACAATTTTGTTAGATTGTATTTTACAGCTGTCATATCAGGGTGCATTTTATCAAAAGCTGGTGAATTTTTGTGTACCCATTTTAATATTGAATGTGGAAGACAATATGCAACATTTTCAGCATATGATGCTTTTATTTTTTCAAGAGATGTAAAAATGCAACCGAAATGCAGAAAAAAGATTTGTGCAGTGTATGGAGAAGGTGCTGTGGCTGACTGAGCGTGTCAAAAGTGGTTTGTGAAGTTTTGTGCTGAAGGTTTCTTGCTGGTCGATGCTCCATGGTCAGATAGACCTGTTGAAGTTGATAGCGATCACACTGAGACATTAATTGAGAACAATCAATTGTTATACCACGGTCGAGATAGCCGACATACTCAAAGTATCCAAATCAATAAAGTTATTCGTGAAAATGAAAAGTGTGTCTTTTATTTTACAGAAAAAACCATACAGACTTTTTTGGCCAACCCAATAGTTTTCAGAATACAGGTCTTTCACATCTTTTGTTGTTTATTCTTAGATATTTTATTCTTTTTGTTGCAATTGCAAAAGGATTTTTTTTTTTTCATTTCTTTTTCTGAAGCTTCATTGGTAATATATAGGAAAGCTATATTCTGCAACTTTACTGTACTTTTTTTATTGTTTCTAATGGTTTTTGGAGGGAGTCTTTAGGTTTTTCTATCAACTGCCTTTTTCACCCCCTTCTTTTGCCTAATTGCTTTGGCTAAAACTTTCAGAACTATATTGAATAGGAGTGGTGAGTCCTTGTCTTGTACCTGACGGCTGACTTCGTAAAGTGAGTTGGTAAGTGGTTCCTTCTCTTCTAATTTTCAGAAGAGTTTGTGTAGAATTTTTTTTAAAGACATTTGATATAATTCTCCATTGAAGCCATTTGGACCTGGAGTTTTCTGTGTTGGAGTTTTCTACAGTTTCATGTTTCCAAAATACAGAGGTGTTCACGTTATTTATTCTTGTGTGAGTTTTGGTGGTTTGTTTGTTTGTTTATTTATTTATTTATTTATTTATTTATTTTAGGAATTCAGGTATTTCTTCTAAATTGTTGAATGTATGGACATAAACTTATTTGTGATCCTTTATTTTCTTTTAATGTCGATAGAATGGGTAGTGATCACATTTATGTTCCTGATATTGGTAATTTGTGTCTTTTTTTCTTTTTTTTCTGTCTTGATAGAGGTTTATCAATTTACTGATTTTTTTAAAATCAACTTTTGATTTCATTTGTTTTCTGTTTTAACTTCATTGATTTCTGGTTCTGTTGAATGCTTTGTCTCTTTAACAATGGGTTGTATTTTCTTCCTTTTTTGTGAGTCTTGCAATATTTTATGAATCCTGAACATCGCAAATAGCACAGTAAAGACTGAGTACCATAGTATCTATACCTGGAAAATTGCCTACCTGACTTCTAGTGTAGGGGATGGAGTTAAGCTGAGTTTCGGTTTTGTTGTTGCAAAGGATACCTTAAGTAAGCTTCAGATTTCTCTAGTGTTACTTTGTGCTTAGGCTACAAGTTAAGATGTGAGGAAGTGTTTCTTGGTTTTCCTGTTGACTCAGTTTTTGTCTTTCCTTGTGTGGCTGGCTCTATTTGGAATCTAGCTGCTCCAGATCATCTCCCAGTGGTAGGCTTCTGTTGTGGTCATCAGTGCTCGTTAGCCTGGTGGTAGAGTCAGGACTGTCTGTACTGTAATGGTCCAGTTGCAGTCTTAGGCCCTGTGTGTTTGGAAGAGTGTTTCCTGAGTCTTTCTCACTGGTAGGAAATAGCTAATGAAATTGATATAAGATCTGGGCCCAAGATTGTTTCCTACCCTTCTACTAGTGGTTAGGATCCTTTTCCCTGTACCACCTTTCTTAGTGATGTCTTCACTTGTGCACTGATGGGTGACTGGTGCTCCCATCCCAGCCTTAAAGTTTTGTTCCTTAAGTGGGAGAAGGAGCTGGTTGGGGCTTTGAATTTTTTTTTTTCCCCTAGTAGAGGCTGTTCTGTCAAAGTCCTGCACCACAGAGGAAGACTATCCAGTCTCCTGTTCCCATGTTGTGAGCAACTAGCAGAGGTCTGTGGCAAATATCCTACAAGTAGGTTTGGATTCTTGTGCTGTGGCTCTCAGGAAGTACATGCTTAGGCTAGCCCCCTCTTTACCTTTTAGATGAATTCATTTTATCTACTTTTATGATAACACCATTTCTTCCCTTTCTCTGCTACCTGCGAGCCAGTGCTTACATTCTTTCTCTCTGAGGGAGGGCTAATTTTTGTTGGCTCTATATTTGGTTGCCTTAAGTCCTTATCTCCTGATGAATTCAAGAAAATTTAGTTTTGTTATTTATTCAGTTTTGTTGTTTTTGGCATTTTCCTAGCTTTTATTGCATAGGCAGAACCCAATTAATGTATATAAATGGATCTTTAGACAAAACTCCAGTTAGTCAGAGGTACTCTCCTCTATTTTCTGGAGCTGTAGTTTATGATTTTGTGACTTCTTTGGCCGCAGGTTCCTTGGAAAAAACTTTCCTTTTCCTTTTCCTTGGTTTAGACCAGCGATTTTTAACCCATGTGCTACAAGAATTTTTAAAATATGCAATACCTGACTATTTAGTCAAAGACACCTCTTTTTTTCCTTAGATTGTCAAATAAAAAAATTTTAACAGTCAATACAATGATAGCCATCTGGTGTGAGTGAATCAAAATTATACCTTTTTTTGGGGGGTGGGGTCAGATTGGTAAAAAAATATATTTGTGTGTGTCCCGCAGAATTTTAGTAATTAGTTAATATGTGCCAAAGGTGAAAAAGATTGGAAATTGCTGGTTTAGACTAAAGGAAAGCATTCGGCTTGGCTAGATTGATTGTAAAGAAAGAGAATAATTCCCTAACTGGCCATAGATTGCTTTTTTCTCTTTCCTAAACACTGTGGCTCCCCCCAATCTATCTTGTGGTCAGTGCCTCCTATAATTTTTGTTGTCTTTTCCCAGAACCTTTCTTCCTCCCAGCCCTGCTTTTTCTTCCATTCCATTTCCTGTTATGAAGTGCTCAGGAAAAGCAGGTATATACTGAATTTTTTAATCCAGAATTTAAATGAAATATTTCTCTCCTTGGTATACCTGACAGTCCATTATTTTTTTAATAGGTTATTTTGTCAAGAAGTAAATATTTAAAAGGCAGCATAGGAGGGAAATTTTTACTTGGTCCCTTTTGGTATACCTTACTTCTGTCTTATTCTATTTATCCTTCTCCTTTTCACTGTATTTTATTAAAAAAAAAATTTTTTTTTTGTTTTCCCAATCCAGTGTTCTAATGGAAACTTTTACCTTAGTAGCTTAGAAAAAGTGGTGGAAATCTGTATTTTAAAAAAATTATGGTAAAATATACATAACATAAAATTAACCATTTTAAAATACACAGGTCAGTGATATAAAGTGTAGTCATCTTGTGCAACATTACCACTATCCACTGCCAGAACTTTTTCATCTTCCCAAACTGAAACTCCATATCTATTAACTAGTAACCCTGTTTCCCCTTCTTCTCTTGGCCCTGGCAACCACCATTCTACTTTGTTTTATCTCAGTTAATTTAACTACTCTGGGTAATTCATATAAGTGAAATACAATATTTGTTCTTTTGTGACTGACTTATTTTATTTTACTTAGCGTAATGTCCTCAAGATTCATTCATGTCGTAGCATTTTGCAGAATTTCAGGGAGAGAGAAAGACAGACAGACAGAAACATCTATTTGTTGTTCCACTTATTTATGCATTCATCGATTGCTTCTTGTATGTGCCCTGACCAGAGATCAAACTTGGAACCTCGGTGTATCTGAACAGCACTCCAACCACCTGAGTTACCCAGCTAGGGCCCAGAATTTCCTTTTTAAGGCTGAATAATATTTCATCTTATGTATATACTATGTTTTGTTTCTCCATTTATCTATTGATAGACATTTTTGATTCTCCTTTTTGGCAACTGAATAATCAGTGAATATAGTTATATGAATATCTGTTTTAGTCCCTGCTTTCAGTTCTTCGGAGTATATACATACTAGAATTACTAGATCATGTGGTAATTCTGTGTTCAGTTTTTTTAATTTAAATATTTTATTTATTTCTAGAGAGAGGAAGGAAGGGAGAAAGAGAGGGAGAGAAACATCAACTGGTTGTCTTTGGCACATGCCCCAACCAGGGACGAAACCTGCAACCTAGGCATGTGCCCTTACCAGGAATTGGACCAGAGACCTTTTGTTTTGCTGCACCATGCCCAATTAACTGAACCACATCAGTCAGGGCTATGTCTAATTTTTTTGAGGAACTGCCATAGTATTTTCCACAGTGGCTGCATCGTTTTGCATTCCCATTAGCAATGCTCGAGGATTTCAATTTCTACACATGCTCACCAACACTTGTTTTCTGTTTTTTGATAATAGCCAGCCTGGTGAGTGTAAAGAGGAATCTCATTGTGGTTTTGATTTGCATTTTCATTAATGGTTAATAATGTTGAGCATTTTTTCATGTGCTTATTGACCATTTGTATGTCTTTGGAGAAATGTCTGTTTAAGTCTTTTGCCCATTTTTGATTCTGTTCCAGTCTTTAGCTCATTTTTAATTCAAATTTTTGAGTTGTTTGAGTTTTTAAAAATATATTCAAGATATTAACCCCTTATGAGATAAATGATTTGCATATATCTTTCAGGAGATTTCACAGATTGCCTTTTTACTTTGTTGATAATGTCCTTTGACGCACAAAAAATTTAATTTTAATGTCCAATATTTTTTCTTTTGTTACCTGTGCTTTTGGTATCATATCCAAAAAATATCACTGCCAAATCTAATGTTAAGAGCTTTCCCCATATGTTTTCTTATAAGAATTCTATTGTTTTAGCTTCTTTGGTCTTTGGTCCATTTTGAGTCAATTTTTGTATATGGTGTAAGATAAGGATTCAACTTCATGTTTGGTTTCTTTTGTGTGTGTGTGTTTGTGGTGGGTTTTTGTGCATGGTGTTTTATTTTTGTTTGTTTATTTGTTTACATTGGATATCCAGTTTCCCCCAGCACTAGAGTTCTACAGTTTTAATATGGGTAGTGGTAGGCCTGGTGTTGAGATATGGAATATAGTGTTTTACATTGTTTGTATAATGGTTAGGTTCTAGATTTTTCTTTTTAGTTATATTATGGGTAAAAATATGCCATAGGAGCTGCCCTGGAACTCTAACCCCGGTTTGTAATATTTTTTTCTATGAGAAGTTTAATTTTGAGCTCCCGATTGCCAGTTTGTAAACACAGCTGTTTGCGGGTTGACCCTATTTTTCCTCAGGAAAATCACCCATTGTGAACGACTGTGTAGAAAAAGAGTAGAAGTAAAAAAAATTTAGAGGGAAATGGGAAATTAGAATTTTTGGTAGCTTTTTTGTTAAGTTTTTTTGTTGGTGATAAATATACTGTTTTTACATTGCCAATTATTTTTATTGATACTATCCAGAAATTATTACTTAAAACTCTTCTGCCATCTTCTCCACTTTATTTTTCTCAGTTTTAAAATGGAAATAATGGACATTACTTTATATTGTTGAAAATATTAAGTGAAATAATTTGTTTCAGATCTTTCTTGACTTGCAGTGGAATTATGTCCCAATAAACCCATCATAGCTGAAAAATACCATTAAGTGAAAAAACATTTACTACAGCTAACCTGCCTTAAATGTGCTCAGAACATTAGCCTACAGTTGGGAAAAATTATCTACCTCAAAGCATCTTTTATAATAAAGTGTTGAATATCTTGTAACTTACTGAATACTGTATTTGAAAGGGAAAAACAATGGTTGTATGGTTATAGAATGGTTGTAAGTGTATTTGTTTACCCTTGTGGTTGCATGGCTGATCAGGAACTGTGGCTCCCTGCTGCTTCATGTTGCTAGCCCCACAAACAGTGAAAATTCAAAATCTGTAGTACAGTTTCTATGTAATACATATCACTCTTGCACCATCGTAAAGTCAAAAAAATTTAAGTTGAACCATCACGAGCTGGGTACCACGTGTAAAAGCACTTAGGACAGTGCCTTGTACATAGCTGTTAACAAAGAACAGTTGTTGGTTATATATTATTTACCCTTTTCTGTGTTCAGATAAATATAGTTAAAATAGGTACTTTATTTTTGAAAAGAATAAGTTGAGAGTCGGTTTTCTGAAGTCAACAATACTTTTTATACAGTCCTTTGGTAGTATACTTTGTTAGGTTGTATTTCAGTATTCGGATGCATAGACATGTAAGCCTTTATTTTAGGATTTTAGTAATTTGCAGGAAATGCCAAGAGATTAAATTGACCAAATATTTATTGAGATCTTTGAAATATAGGTTATATTTAAAGTAACACAGCCTCATAACTTTGGGAAGTTGAGGCAGAAATAATGCAAATATCTAAAATTCTGTAAATCAAGCCAAAATGGCAAACTAAAAATGTTCCTAAGTGTTAAAATGAAAAATATTTTAAACTTCGGGTTTAAAACAAGGAAAGTTATGATTAACCGAGTTGCTAGAGTTAAATTCTTCTCAGAGGTTTCTTTTTTTTTTTTTTTTGTATTAAGTAAGGGAATTGCCAGTACATGTTTGCAGGTCTTATTCAGTTTTGTTTAAGATTTTTTGGCTAGAACTTACTTAACATTTAAAAATATTTGTATTATGAAGTAGTGAGTTTAATGTCTCTTTAATTATTCTAGCAGATCGTAGGTTACTGTTAGACAGGAATGCTACCTGGGGGATTTCTTTTTTCTTTTAAGATTTTATTAAGTTTTTAGAGAGGAGAATGGAGGGAGAGAGAGGAGGAGTGAAAGAAACATGGATGTGAGAGAGAAACATCAATCGGTTCCATCTCCTAAGCAGGGATGGAACCACAGCCCAGGCCTGTGCCCTCATCAGGAATGGAACCCACTACATTTTGCTTGAGCAACACCCATCAGAGCCCTACCTGAGAGATTTCTGCTTTGGTTGGGAAGGTTAAACTAAAATCTTTTTTCAACTTCAGTGTTTTAGATTATTAGAAGAATGCATGCATGGCCACTTAACAAAACGGGAAATAGATGTAGCCTGTAAATATAATTAAAGCATTTAGTTCTACTAATTATGACTACAATTTAAAATAAATTTTACTTTTAATTAGCAAACAATTTAAAAATTAAAAATAAATTTTGATGTGCATGATTCTGCTATATAGGCACTCTTCATATTCTGGTAAAACCATCTTTCTAAATAGCAGTTTGTTAATATTTCTAGAGATGCTACTAAATGTTAGTAATCTTTGACTTAATAAATTCACATCTAGGAAACTGTCTTAATAATCAAATACAGATTGAAATTTGTATATGGAGTTATTACATTTGAGGTAAGGTTAGTGAGTAATTATGAACAATTTAATTTTCAACAGGTTAGTCAGTAATTGCATAAATTATAGAACATTTATCTGTATATTAGACTAGTACATGGCCATTAAAAATTATGTTTTCACATCCTTAAAGAATGTTGGTAAGGAGTTTATAGTATAAAAGGGGAAAAACATGTCTACCATTCTGCATGTAGTATAATTCTAACTATTAAAATGTTTATACATGTTTAAACAGGCAGAATATATACCCTCATTTCAGTCATTTCTGGATTGAGGAATTATGTGAGCTTCTTCCCTATATTTCTGTGCTTTTAAAATTTATATCAGAAAAGGCTAGATAGGGCCCAGAAATAGACATTTCTAACTTGTTAGAGATCAAGATTGAATTCTGTCTTAGGTAGATTGTGGTTCTTTTTGAGTTTTTGTAGCCTGGTGCTTAATACATACTCACTGCATCTTTTTCCCCCTGATCTGGGGTTGTATTTTTCTGTTTCTTTGCATGTCTCATAATTTTTTGTTGAAAATTGGACACTTTAGATAACTAGTACCTAAAATGTTCTGGATTCAGATTTTTTTCCCTTGAAGATTATTTGTTTACTAAATTCCACAGACAAAATCTCTGAAATCTGTCTCTGCAGTATGCAGCCACTTAAAAAACAATTGTTTTAAGCTTGGTTGTGTAGTGTGGTTCAGCTAATGACTAGACACACATTATGCCAAAATATCTTGCACAGTAAGACTTCTTCCTCTGCCTATGGATCTTTGTGGGGTGCACATTCAAAGTTCAGGCCTTTCCCAAGTCTATCTCAGCTTCTATTTTTCACTGGTTTGTTTCATATCTGCTGTGTTCATATGTGCAACCACAGGTTTGACCAGGAGTATGTAGATCACTTGGGCCTTCTTAGTCTCTGATGTGCATGTGTGCTGCCTCAGTCAGCAATATCATTGTCCCACAAACCCTGCAACTTAAGGCTAGTAGAGCTGTTGGCCCTCGTGGTTTGCCTGCCACATAAATGATCACTTACACCAAAATTATAACTTCCACTGATGATGCCACTGAGTGTAGTCATAGTCCAACTGCTCTAAATCATGAGAATCTGTTTATGTGACTTCAGTGCTGCCAGTCCCCTCAGCTTGCCAGATGATCTGCACTTTCAGGTGGGAGGATAGGAGACTGAAGTAGCCCCAGATGAGAATGGCAGACTCTAAATGTTCTTACCCCACGTTGAGCAGTTTTATAAGCATTCTCTGGTTGATTTCCACGGTACTGAAAAGTTTTTGTCACTTTGTCCAGCTGTATGGTTGTTTTTTGGGGAGAAGACTAGTTGCCCTTTTAACTTGACCATAATCAGATTTTCAGGGATTTTAACCTCTCTTACACCTCTGTCTTGATCCATACTTTGTCTTGTTTCCCAAGGACTCAGTGGGTGACAGACTTGGATTAGCAATCTAAATATTAGTTAGCTTTATCTCACAAGTCTCAACATAGCAATTACAGTGCTTTCACTGTACATTTGATAAATGAAGCCTTATGTATACTTTCTTTTTGCTGTGCTGTCCCCAATCTTTGTCACTTTTTTAAAAAGATTTTATTTATTTATTTTTAGAGAGAAGGGAAGAGAGGGACAAAGAGAAGAAGAGAAACATCAGTCGGCTACCTCTTGCAGACCTCCAGTCAGGGACCTGACCTGTAACCCAGGCATGTGCCCTTACCCAGAATGGAACCCACAACCTTTTTGCTTTAAGGGATGATGCCCAACTAACTGAGCCACACTGATCAGGACTGTTCCTTTTTAGCATGAAACTTGCTTTCCTCAATTTTTAGAAGAAGGTTTGGTTCAAGATAGTTTTTTATTTTAATGGAACTTTCTGTGGTTTTCTTACCATGTTGTAAAATATGAAGAATTGCTCTTTGAGATTGCTTAGTTTGTGTTCCTCTTTCTAACTTTTTTTAGACATTCTCTTTGCTTTTCTCATTTGATCATCTACTACTTTATTTTTACTTGATATTCAGCAGTTTCTTGTCAAGTGTTCAATGTCGTCAGGAGCTTTGGTAGTAAGGGTTGGTTTTTGCTGTTACTTTTTAATGGAAAATACCAAATATTTGTACAGTGAACAGAATAGCATTATTAATACCCATATAACCATCATTCCGTTTCAGTAGTTACTAACATTTTTTCTTTCTGGATCTATACCCCACTTACTCACAACTTCGTCCTGCCTGGTTGGTGGTTATTATAGCTAAGAAGTTTTTACAGGTGTTTATTTGGGTAAAATTTGTATACTTCTGGACTTGGAAACACATTGATTTTAGCTGTAAGTTTTGACAAGTAGATCCACGTCCCTATCACAGTACAGGACATTTCCTTTCCCAAAGCAACTTCTATTCTGATTTTTTCTCCTTAGATTATTTTTGCCCCATATAATTTTATTATATGGTGTCATCAAACAGGTACTCTTGTGCTTGCTATTGCTCAGCGTAGTGTCTGAGAGATTCTTTCACATTGTTGATATTAGTAATTGTTGCTTTCTGTTTCTGATTGTTATTCTTCTGTATGAAAACAACATTAATCTTTCTGTTGCTGGGCTTTTTTTTTTTTTTCCCTCTCCCCAGTTTCGGGCTATTGTAAATAAAGCTGTCGAGAACAGTTTTATAAAAACATGTTGTAGACATGTTCACATTTCTTTTGGATAAAAACTTAGAAGTGAACTTAGTGGATCAAAAGGCTAGGTGTTGTTTATTAGAAATTGCTCAACTTTTAACAAAAATTTTATATTTCTATCAGCAAATTATGAGCAATCTCATTGTTCCACATCCTTGCTACCATTTGTTGTTAGTCTTTTTAATTTTTGCCATTCAGGTAGATGTGGATTTGTATGATGTTGTGATTTTTAACTTGTACTTCTCAGTGATAATATTGAGTATCATTTCATATAATTTTGTCCAGTCATCTAGATTTTATGAAGTATACTTTCAAGTCTTTTGCCTATTTTTCTATTGGCTGGTTTTTCTTTTTGTATTAAGGATTTCTTATATATTCTGCATACATATGTTTTGTGAATACTATCCCAATTTGTTGCTTGATTTTTTATTTCTTACTGGTGTCTTTTGGTGAACAAAAAATAAAGTGTCTTATGAAGTTTATCCACTTTTTGCTTTTATAGTTATTCTTTATACAAGATCATGCCACCTGCAAAGAGATAGTTTTACTTTTTCCTTTCTAACATAGATTCCTTTTTATTTATTTATTTAGCCTGATTGCATGACTAGAACCTACAGTAAAATGTTGAATAGAAGTTAAAGTGGACATCTTGTCTTATTTTTGATCTCAGGAGTAGAGCATTTAGTTTTTCTGTATGAAATATGATTTTACTTGTGGATTTTTCATAAATTTTTTTTCGAGTTGAAGAAGTTTCCTTCCACTCCTGGTTTCTTGGGTATTGTTATTATGAAAGGGTGTTGGGTCTGGTCAGGGGTTTTTTTTTTGTTTTTTGTTTTTGTTTTTTTTTTTGGTCATACTTTTTTATGCATCAGTTGATATGATCATGTGGATTTTTTTCCCTTGATTATATTGATTAATTTTTCCATGTGAAATCACCCTTGCTTTCCTGGGATAAATCCCACTTGGTCATGGTGTATAATCCTTTTATTAAGCTGCATTTGGTTTGCTAGAATTTTGTTGAGGATATTGCATCTGTGTTCCTAAGGCATAATTAACATGTAGGGTTTTTTTTTTTTTTTGTTTTTTTTTTCTGTTTGACTTTGGTATCAGGATAATGCTGGCTTCATAAATTGAGTTTTTAAATTTTTTATAAGATTTTTGGGAAGGATTAGTATTAATTCTTTAAACATTTGGTAAAACTCACTAGTGAAGCCATTTAGTCCTAGGCTTTTCATTGTGGAAAGGTATTTTTTGTTTTTTGTTTTGTTTTTTAAGATTGTATTTATTTAGAGGGAAGGGGAAAGAGGGAGAAAAAGGAAGAGAAACATCTATGTGAGATACATCAATCGAACATAAATCCGTTGCCTCTCGCACAGCCCCAACCGTTAACCAGGCCTTCAACCCAGGCATGTACCCTGACCTGGAACTGAATCAGTGGCCTTTGGTTTTACAGGAGGACGCTCAACCAACTGAGCCATGCTGGGCAGGGCTTGACTGAGGGTTCCTCCAACCCCCCACTATGATTTTAGTCCCAGAGGGCAAAACCTTCCCCTATCTTGTTTACTATTTATTTACTAAGTAATTTTCTGGCCCAGTGTCTTAAATGTGGTAAGTACTGGATAAATATTTGTTGAATGAATGGTTAAATGAATGATCCTGTTGGCAGGGGTAGAGGCAGCATAGTGCTGTGGAAAGAGCATGCACACTCTTGTGTTCGATCATAGGGTATAATATTTCAGAAGTTGAGGTTTCTTGAGATAATGTATACTATAAAGTTCAAAGCACTTAAAATGTTAGTTTCTTATTTCAATTCCTTAGAGACCTGAACTTTTTTAACCAAGAGATTTTTATAGTATTATATAAGCTGGGAAAACATGGGTATGCTAGATTAATTTTAATAACTCATTATTTTTCTTATAGTTTTACATGTGGTACCCATAAAAGATGAGGCTGAGAACACGGAAGGCTTCTCAGCAATCAAATCAAATCCAAACACAACGCACTGCCAGAGCAAAGAGGAAATATTCAGAGGTTGATGGTAGCCTACCTTCAGGAGGAGAAAAACCACCGAAGAATGAAACCGGCTTGTTATCTTCAATTAAAAAATTCATTAAAGGAAGCACACCCAAGGTAATGGTTTTACCTTGTACTTAAATTATTAAAATTAAAATTTAAATGAGAAATATAATATTGCTAGAACCCATTTGAAGAGAATTGTTATTTTAAGAGTACTAACATTTGGTGTCTTATTCATTAATTAATGGTTTTGGGCAAAGTTTTTCCTACAAATTCATTTAATTTTAATATCATTCAATTAATGGCTATTTAAGAAAACATGTAGTCTACTTAACTGATCCACTTAGCCTTCTGGGTTTGGTTTTGTTTTTTTAGCATAGTATTACAGGAGGTAAAAGAAGTTTTTTTACTTGAGTTGTTTTACTTGAGCTTTTCTTTTACTCATTTTTTTTTCATTTCAAAGAAAAGGTAAAATTTCTTATTAATATTGGGTTGGCCGAAGTCCATATGGTTTTCTCCGTAAAATAAAAGACACATTTTTCATTTTCACCAATAACTTTATTGATTTGGATATTTTAAGTATGTCGGCTATCTCCAGCATGGTATAACAATGATTGTTCTCAGTTAATGTCTCAATTTGATTGCTATCAACCTCAGCTGGTCTACCCGAATGTGGAACATTGTCCAGCTAGAAATCTCCAGCACGAAACTTTGCAAACCACTGTTGACACTTGATCAGTCACCGCACCTTCTCCATACACTGCACAATTTTTTTTGCGTTTCAGTTGCATTTTCACCTCTCTTGAAATAATAAAGCATTAGCCCTGGCTGGTGTGGCTCAGTGGATTGAGCGCCAGCCTGTGAACCAAAAGGTCACTGGTTATATTCCCAGTCAAGACACATGCCTGGGTTGTGGGCCAGGTTCCCAGTTGGGGGCTCAGGAGAGGCAACCACACATTGGTGTTTCTCTCCCTCTTTTTCTCCCCCTCCCTTCTCCTCTGAAAATAAAGCAATAAAATCTTAAGGGAAAGAAAAAGAAATAATAAAGCATCATATGCTGAAAATGTTGCATATTTTCTTCCATGGTCAATATTAAAATGGCTACACAAAAATTCACCAATTTTGATAATATTTTTTTAATGCACGCTGATATGACAGCTGTCACAGTACAGTCTAACAAAGTTGTTTTGAATGAAGTTAAAGACAGCTGAGTGCTACTAGAGCCATCTTACAGAAGAAACCAGATGAACTTTTTGGCCAGCCCAATATAGTACAGTTTTTCTTTTATGTTTTGATAGTTTAATCTTATTTTGTTTTCCTAATATAAGTAAATTTTTTGTTAATTTAAAAAGAATTTTTTTTAGTTGTCCTGGCTAGTGTGGCTCTGTTGGTTGGGCATCGTCCCACAAAGGAGGGGGCTGCCGATTTGATTCCTGATAGGGGTGTGTGCCTGGGTTGAGGATTCAGTTGGGGCATGGCATGTTCAGTAGGCAACCAGTTTATGGTTTTCCCTTGTGTGAATGTTTCTCTCCCTCGCTTTCTCCTTTCTTCCCCTCTCTTCAAAACAAGTTTCTTTCAGTTAATTTTTATAAACCTAGAAGTAATCTACTATAGTTGTATAACAAACATCAAATTTCTTTCAGAAACATGAATTCCTGAATCTATAAATTCCTGATGGGTTGTCATCAACCTTTGTTGAATGGGAATGTTCCTATTTGTCAGTTTATTGTCTGAGCAACTCTAGTTCTTCATCTTAGGAAAATACATCTACCCTTTACTTTCTTACATGTTCCTTTCCTGCATGTGCAAGTGCAAACCCTCAATCACTATCTGGGCTAAATATTTCTAGTTTTCATCATATTACAGTATATGATATATATCACCAGTTTGATCACCCCTTTTCATTGTTCATAAAAGGTAACAACCAGAAGTGAAGACAGGGGAGTTTCCTATGTCTTCTGACTTCTGTTCATTTTTACTTCCTTTGAACTGGGAATTCTTCGACTGTATTAATGTGGCATTATGTTATATCATGTATCTCATTTTTTTCTCCTTTAGTGCTTAAATTTTTGCCTGTGTCAGCTAAAACGGTCAAGATTTTTCTATAGAATTTGCTCTCAGGTTGTTGTTGTTTTTCTCCCCCTTAACCAACATTTAGGATTTTAAATTAATGCCTACTTACTCAAATATGTTAACCAGTATAGGGCCACAAAAAACCTGTTTGCAAACTAGTGTCTTACTCATTACTTATGGTTTGGGGAAGTTTTTCCTACAAATTCATTTTAATGTCATTCGTCCCAGATTTCTTTATTATACTCTATAAAGTTATTATGAAAATTCATATTTGAATACTTTATTGAAATCAAGGTACACTTTTTATTTTCTCGCAGTCTACTAACCTGTGTTAGAAATAAATTGACAGGTTAACGTGTCATGTATTATTCCTTATGAGGTTATAGTAGTGTCTTGATTGTTATTCCTTTTTTATCTACATTGTCATTATACTATCTTCTTGCTAATATATTCTAAAATTTTACTGAGTATCTAATTTTACTGAGTATACAATACTTGCTCATATTCAGTATCTTAAATACAGTATCATTGTCCTTTTCAAAATTTGGGTAGGGATTGGCAGCTAATGTCTGTAGTATCTATTAGGAGCTTTATATCCAGTATCTCATTAATCGTTAAACCATCTTTTGTTATTTTATAGATGAGAAAAACTGAGGCTTAATGAATTTAGGTAACTTGGTACAATGTCAATAACAACAACAATGATAATAACTTGCCGAGGATAAAAATAACAATAAAGAACAAATAAACAAAAATTGAGTAGTTACTATGTGCTGTGCACTATTCTCAGTGCTTAAGTGTAAGGACTTCTTTAAGCCTTACAGTCCATATGAAGTAGGAGCTATCATCTCTATATTATAAATGAGGAAACAGAGGCATAGGGAGGTTAAATAACTTGTGCAGCGTTACTTAGCCTTAAGTGCCAACACTGGAACTGAAACCCAGGTACTGGTTTCAGAGCCTGTACACTACTTTTAATGCCTGTACACTACTGTCTCTCCAATAAGTGACAGTGCTGAGATTTAAACCACGGTGCATTAGACTGTGATACCTGTGCCTTTTCTCCTGTACCATTCTATCCCACAGTAGCTAGGTATTGTCTTCATAGCATTGCCTATCTTGTGTAGGAATAGAAAAAAAAATTTTTAAGTATATTTTATTGATTATGTTATGTTGTTACAGTTATCCCAATTTCTTTTCCCTTTGCTCCCCTCTTCCCAGTACGCAACTACCCTCTAGCAATCCCACCCCCTTAGTTCATGTCCATGGGTTTTGCATATGAGTTCTTTGACTTCACCCTTTCCTATATTATTCTTAACTCGCCCCTGTCTATTTTGTACCAACCAATTATGCTTCTTAGTCCCTGCACCATTTCCCCATTTCTCCCCCTTCCCCCTCCCAGCTGATAACCCTCCAAATGATCCCCACACCTATGATTCTATTCCTATTCTGGTTGTTTGCTTAGTTTGGTTTTGTTTTTGTTTTTTAGATTCAGTTGTTGATAGTTTTGAGTTTGTTGTCATTTTAATGTTCATAGTTTTGAACTTCTTTTTCTTAAGTTAGTCTCTTTAGCATTTCATATAATAATGGCTTGGTGATGATGAACTCCTTTAGCTTTTCCTTGTCTGGGAAGCACTTTATCTGTCCTTCCATTCTAAATGATGGCTTTTCTGGATAAAGTAATCTTGGTTGTAGGTCCTTGCTTTTTATCACATTGAATACTTCTTGCCAGTCTCTTCTTGCTTGCAAAGTTTCTTTTGAGAAATCAGCTGATGGTCTTATAGGCACCCCTTTGTAGGTAACTCTGCTTTTCTCTCGCTGCTTTTAAGATTTTCTCTTTATCTTGAACCTTTGGCATTTTAATTATGATGTATCTTGGTGTGGTCCTCTTTGGGTCTAGCTTGTTTGGGACTCTGTGCTCCCTGGACTTGTATGTCTATTTCCTTCGTCAAGATTGGGAAGTTTTTCTTCATTATTTTTTCACATAAGCTTTCAATTTCTTGCACTTCCTCTGGCACCCCTATGATTCGGATGTTGGCAGGTTTATAGTTGTCCCAGAGGTTCCTAAGCCTCTCCTCATTTTTTTCCATTCTTGTTTCCTCATTCTGTACTGGTTAACTGTTGTTTTCTTCCTTATGTTCCAAATCATTGGTTGGAACCTCAGTTTTCTTTCCTTCACCATTGGTTTTGTGTGGATTTTCCTTCATTTCATTTAGCATAGGCTTCACTTCTTCCCTTATGCGTTTGCCATAAGTAAGCATATTTGTCAGGCCTGTGAGCATCTTTATCGCCAGTGTTTTGAACTCTTAACGTCTGTTAGGTTGGCTATCTCCTTGTTGCTTAGTTCTCTCACTGGAACCTTGATTCATTTCCTCTTTTGTGCCATAATTCTCTGTCTCCTCATCTTGATAGGTCCCTGTGTTTGCCTCTGTGTCTAAGGTAGAGCTGTCGTACCTTTTACTTGTAAGGAGCGGATCCTTAGGTATTCGTCAGTACAGGGCCACCTATTTCACCACGTTGTGGCACGGTAGTGGGGAAGCGGTCTGAGAGGGAACAATGCTCCTTGTTCAGCACTCACCCCTTTTCCAGGCACTTCTCCCACTTCTATATGGGACTGACACCCCTCTAGCTGTTGCAGGGCCGTGGTTCCCAGAATGGGTGGGTCTGCAGATGTTTTAGGACCCGGGGGGTCCTTTAAACAAGCAGACTCTGCCGGGAGACTGGCAGTTTCTTCCTCTGCCCCACCCTCCACTGATTTGCACCATCAAAAGTGATGAGGTTTTATTTTCCTCTGAGCTGGGACTGTGAATTGTGCAGTCTGGTCTGGTGCTGGGAACGCTCCCCAGGTGTCCCTCCCTACTATTTAAAACGTGTGACTGTGCTTTCCACTAGCCTGCTGCTGCTGCCACCACACCAAGTCTTCTCTGCCTGGCTCTACCCCTCCTACCTGTCTGGATGAGTATTTTTTATTTATATCTTTGTTTGTTGGACTTCCATGCAGCTCGATTTTCTGGAACTTCTGGTTGTCTCTAGTTTTGAGGTAGTGGTATTCCTTCTTAGTTGTGGAGGGAGACGCAGCGTGTCTGTCTGTGCCTCCATCTTGGCAGGAAGTCCCAGTATGTAGTCTTTTATATCTGGCTTCTTCTTCTTAGCATAATATTTTCAAGATGCATCAGTGTTGTATCATGTTTCAGTACGTCTTTTTTTTAATGCCAAGTAATATTTTATTGTACATTTATACCACATTTTGATTATCAGTTCATCAGCTAGTGGATATTTGGGTTGTTTCCACATTTTGGCTATTATGAAAAATGACTGCTGTGAACATTCACATAGAAGTTTTTATGTGGATAGCTAGTTTTATTTCTCTTAAGTGTATACCTAGAAGTGGAATTGGTGGGTCATATGATAACTCTGTGTTTAGTTTTTTATGGAACTGCAGACATCTTTCCAAAGTGTCTGCACCATTTTACAGTCCCACCAGAAAATATGGGGGTTCCAATTTCCCTATATTCTCGTCAGTACTTGTTTTTGTCTGTCTTTTTAATTTTAACCATCCAGGTATGTGTGAAGTGGCAGATTACCGTGGTTTTGATATACATTTCCTTGAAGACTAATGACATTGAACACCTTTATTTTTTTAAAGATTTTATTTACTTACTTTTAGATAGAGGGGAAAGGAGGGAGAAAGAGAGGTAGAGAAAGAAACATCAGTTGCCTCTCCCACATCCCCAACTGGGGACCAGGCCCCCAACCCAGGCATGTGCCGTGACTGGGAATTGAACTAGTGGCTTTTCGGTTTGCAGGCTGGAGCTCTATCCACTGAGCCACACCAGCTAGGGTTACATTGCGCATCTTTTCATGAACTTGCTGACCAGTTGTATCTTCTTGTATAAATGCCTATTTAAGCCCTTTACCCATTTTTGTTTTTATTACTGAGTTGTAAGAGTTCCTTATACATTTTCAGATACAAGTCTCTTATGAGATAAATGATTTGCAAATATTTTTTTCTATTCTGTGGACCCCTTTGAAGCACAAAAGTTTTACATTTTAATGAAGCTAAATTTATTTTAATTTTGTATCTTGTTTTTGATGTCATATCCAAGTAACCGTTGTCAAATTCAAGGTGATGAAGATTTATCCCTAAGTTTTCTAAATAAACATTTTATAGTTTTAGTTCTTATATTTAGCTCTTTTGTCCATTTTGAATTAATTTTTGTAGTTGGTGTCAGGTTAGGGTCCAACTTTATTCTTTCACATAGATATCCATTGCTCCTAGTGCCATTTTGTTGAAAGACTCTTTAGCCCTGACTGGTGTGGCTCAGTTGGTTGGGCATTGTCCTTCAAATTGAAGGGTCACCGGTTTGGTCAGGAGACACACCTGGGTTGCAGGTTCAGTACCTGGTTGGGGTGTGTACAAGGGGAAACCAATTGATGTTTCTCTCTCACATCACTGTCTCTTTCCCTCCCTTTTCCTCTCTCTAAAAATAAAAATAAAAATAAATTTTTTTTTAAATTTTAATTTTTTTTAAAGACTACTTAAGAAGCTGCAGGGCTGTTTTCCAGCGTACTTGTGCCATTTTTGCATTGTATCTAGCAGTGTCTTGACAGTTCCACTTTCCCACATCTTCACCAATATTGTCAGTCTTTTTAACTTTAGCCTTTCTACTGGGGTGGGGTGGTATCCCATTGTGTTTTTATTTTGCATTGCCCTGATGATTAATGATTTTGAGTATTTTTTTTCATGAGCTTGTTGGCCATGTGTGGATCTGTCTTTGTGAACTATCTGTACAACAGTTTTCCCCTTTTGGGAGAGGTGACTTTTAACTTCTGTGATTTCATTAGTAGTGCTTCTTGAGCAAGTGGCGCGTAAAGTTTTTGTCCCTAGGATTCTGTTCCTTCTCACAGGTATTGGAAATCCTGAAGAACACTTGTTTATGTGGGTTATATCCATCATATCTATGGAGGAATTTTGAAAATATTCATTCATAATTACAATTATATACCTACTGCATGTTAAAACAAATAAAATTTTAAGTTTTTCTAAAAACAAGGGAAATTCTTGGGAAGCAGGACAGTATTTATAATTTTGCAAATCACTTTAATCATAGCTTCGTAGAAGGTAGTTTGTTAACATTGAACCATATAAAGAAAACCACACATGTATTGAGAAAAGGGAAGAGTATTTTAATGTTCTTGTTAGATAATGGCAAATACTCTGTTAATACTATTCTAAAACTTGACAACTGGTGTAGCATCTCTGGTTCTTGTTTCAAAATTGAATTTGAAAGCACTGCAATGATCTTTTTGTTTGTCTGTCTTGACCTTGAAATGGATCTTTTACCTATGTATGACTTGTAATATCATGCACTGGCTACTTGGAAAATATTGGTTCAGTGAATTATACAGATCTTCCACATGTATATCCACATTGACATACTTTATTATTCAATATTTAAAAATCACATTTCTGAATATCTTCGCTCAATGGAACAGTCTTTAAGCAGTGAGAAGCTGTTAGCTTATGGTGCTGAGTTCAAGTTTTCTAAAATTCCAACTTTTGCTTGAAAGCTCAAATTATGGTGTTGATGACAAAAAGTGTCAGTTTTTCTTGGAGTGACATGCATGCTTTGTTCACTTTTCAGAAAATACTTACTTCAAGTAAAAATAGTTTTCCATTAGAAAAGGTAATCTAATTCAGGTTGCAACACAGTTACTGAAATGCTTTTTCTCAAGACAGTTGTGGAAACACAGATTTGCATCAGAAGTACTTTATGTATACTTCCCATTTTATACAGAATGCTAATACATATTTAAGGGTTGAGAATTAATTTTATGGCTTCATCAAGGACGTTCTTAAGTAGAACCAGCTTTTTTTTCTGTCCTGCAAGTGCATAGCAATGAAAAATATGATGACTAGCTTTCCTGGCTCCTGGGCTGGCTCTCTCTCTGGCTTCGGCTCTCTGGCTCCTGGACTGGATGGCTCTTGATCTCAAGCTCATTCTCAGGCTCTTCCTTGAGGATTCCTGGATGATGGTGCTGCAGCTGCCTGCATTTCCCAATTCCCAGTATTTTGGATGGGAAGGAACTCTAGGCACAGCCTAGAATTGGGCTGGCCTGGCAGAGGGTGGCAGGTTTATTCTAGAGCAGTGGTTCTCAACATGTGGGTCGCGACCCCTTTGGGGGTCGAATGACCCTTTCACAGGGGTCGCCTAAGACCATCGGAAAACACATATATAATTACATATTGTTTTTATGATTAATCACTATGCTTTAGTTATGGTTGGTGGTCATCACAACATGAGGAACTGTATTAAAGGGTCATGGCATTAGGAAGGTTGAGAACCACTGTTCTAGAGGGAACAGGCTCTGAGGCAGAAGCCTGCCATTCTTCCAGAATTGTAGCTTTTGTGTATTATGTTGTTTTAGTTTATAAACTAACCCTATAGAAACTAACAGGGGAAAGTAATAGGAGAATCCAGGTGTTAAGAGTTTAGCCTTAACTGATAGGCTTAAGTAATTAAAGCTGTGACTTGATAGGCTTAAGTTAGAAAATAAAAGGAAAAAGAAAGAAAAATACAATGATTATTGGGTGTCAGTTCCTTGGTCTGTCCTAAGGTGGTGGTAGTTATAGCCATCATTGCTTTTGCAGTTAGTACAAATGTCAGCACAAGTTATTTCAGGATAAACTGAGATGTAAAAAAATTATTCACCACTTGTGTTTGTTACCATGCATTTACCGTAAAGAAGATCTTTAATAATTAAAGATTTCCAATAAGTAGTTGATTCTAATACCAGATAGGTACACTCAAAACAGAAAGTCCAGCCACATGTGTAAGCCATAAAGTACAGTTCTGCAGACCAGATATTTACTCCATTTTTTGTATTTGCAGGTAAATCTTTAATTCATTGAGTAATTTTATCTTTGGCAGTGAAAGTGCTTTTTTCTTTTATTGACTTTTTATTTAGTAGGCTTTCAGCACTACTGTGCAAGAGTTTATAAGTCTCTTGGATATTATGTACACGTTTTGAACTGATGCACTATAACTTACTCTTTTAAAAACTTCATTAATATTTTCATTTTTAGTTTGAAAAGCTGTAATTTTTGGCTTTTAAAGAACTCATCCTGTATACATTTAAAATATTTACTTTTTAAAAAATGCTGAATGATTTCAAATGACAGTGCAACAGTTGGCACCATAATTCAGTTTGAATATGTTCTATTACATAAGACACAATAAGACAACTTAATATTTATGGCTAAAAGGAAAATAGGTTTATCATATTTTCATTTGTAATATATAATTTCATCCAGTTTCTTTGGAGTAGATTTTCCCCCTATTGTAAGAGAATTCTAATATATCAGGTTTTCCTTTCTATCAGTGCAGCACTGGGTTGAAATCACAAATCACTTAATTTCCCTTTTTTTAATACATTTAACTTATTTTAAAATATTACTAAATTCTAAAATAACTTTTAGATTAAAAATTTTTAAACCAAATTTAATATTGCAAAAAAGCAAAACAGGAGTACTCTTTTTGTGTTTCTACACATATAGAAAAAAGTACTCTTGTGTTTCTATATATATAGGAAAACTGAAACTTCAAGATAATTTGCTGGATCATAATAAGGCTATAGAGCTTATAGCAGGTATAACTATTGAAGATAGCTAGTAGGAGTACAGTAGAAGTAATAAACACAAAGATCTTTTATATTTATTCACATATTCACTTTAGTAGTGTTCATTCCTTGCTGCAGATTTAGGATCTCGTTTGGTATTATTTATTTTATGCCTAAAGAACTTTATTTTGTATTTTGAATTATGTCACGTTTTCTGACTTAGAATGTCTTTAAAATGAAAAATTAAAAAAAACCTTCATGTATCTCTTACAAATTTTTTAACTTTATTTTTTAAATTTTGTCAATTATAGTTGACATTCAACATATTAGTTTCATGTATACAGCATAATAGTTAGACATTAATATAATTTGTGAAGGGATCCTCTGGATAAGGCTGGCACCCACTGGCACCACACATATTATAGTTTTATAGCTCTACATTCTGAGCCTGTAGTCATTACATACTGTCTTTTAGTCCTCATTTGTCTTTGTTGTATAAGTTATACAGGGTGGGCAAAAGTGGATTTACAGTTGTTTATATGGAAAGTACTCATAACTGTAAGCCTACTTTTGGCCCATTCAGTGTATATTTGGTATGTTTAATGCTTGTCCTGAGTCCCCATAACATTGTCTGTAGCCGATTTTGTCTGAAGTCATTTTTGTTCTTTGAAGCTCATTTTCTAGTAGTGTCGCAGAAAGTGTTCATGGAACAGTATTCTAATTTCTTGCATGTTGCTAACATTGCCCTTTATGCTTGAAAATCAGCTCTGATTGGTGTGGCTCAGTGGGCTGGGCGTCATCCTGCAAACCAAAAGATCGCCAGTTCAATTCCTGATCAGGGCACATGCTTTGGTTGCAGGCCAGGTCCCCGGTTGGGGGCATGCAGGAGGTAACTGACTGACGTTTCTCTTGTGCATCAGTGTTTCTCTCCTTCTTACTCCCTTTCCCTCAGTCTAAAAATAAATAAATAAAATCTTTGAAAAGAAAATCGGTTTTGCTGCATATACAATTTTTGTTTCAATTTTCTCTTCTTGATTTTTTAAATGTTATTCCGTTGTTTTTCTGGCATAAAAAAAATTGCTGTATAATCTAGTTTTTCCTTTATAAATAAATTGACTTTGTCTTGATCTCCAAAGGATTTGTTTTTCTTTAAATTCTATTGAGTTTAAAATATATATTATTTGTTTTTCTGGGTTGATAGTTTTAGTTAAAGTACTTTTTCAATATGTAATTTCAAATCTTTTATTTGAGGAAAATTTGTTGTTTTGCCATGCTTTGCTTAGGTTTCCTTCTTCGAGGACCACTATTTTCTGTTGGACTTTCTTTTTCTATTTTGCAATATTTTTCACATTTTGATGTCTTAAATATCTTTTTAACTATTTTATGTTCTGTTTCTCTTAAAGGCGTGATCTATTCTGTTTATTCACTTTTATGTTCATTCTAGCTGAGTATTTCTGAAATGATTTTTTTATTTGTTATGTTCCGTCACTTCATTTCTGAATTTTTCTATCTCTGATATATTTCTCATATTTTTTTAATGTCTTGTTTTGAAATAGGTTATAATTTTTAAAAATATTTTTATATTTTATTTTTAGAGAAAGGGGGAGGGAGGGTGACAGGGAGGGAAACATTGATGTGTGAAAGAATCATGGATTGGATGTCCCTTGTTTACCTCCAACCTGGGACCTGGTCAGCAACCCAGGCATGTGCCCTGATGGGGAATTGAACAAGCAACCTTTCAGTTTGAAGGACAATACCCAACCCATTGAACCACACCAGTCTGGGCAGAAGGTTATAATTTTGATCTATTCTTTATGCATGTTTTTCTGACATGCGTGTTTTCTTTATCTGTAGCGATGTTACTTTACTCCTTGTGTGTTTTATTATAATTTTGCTTAGGATCTGCTAATTTTTATATGATTTTAGATTTTTTGAATTTTTAGAGGGTTTTGTGGTTTAATGTATCTTTTTAAAATGATTTTGTTGCTTTTGTGTAGTGTTTAAAAATATGATAGCTTTTTGAGCTGTCCTGTCACTGTATCCTTCCCTAACCCCATGTTTATCTGGAACTTCTCTTTCCTTTTCTCTTGTGCATTTCTTATTTGGTTTTTGTTACATTCTCAGCATTTTCTCCTCTGTGTGGAGCCCTATTCTAAAATGATCCATAGGTGGTCATATTCAAGAGCTTATAAAAGCTAAACTGCTCTCCTTTCACTCTCACCATGGATCCCTTTGCTATTGGATTGGGCAGCAACTTCCTCTCTTTTTTATCTGTTCTCATTAAATTGGCATGCTGTACTTTCCATCGAGTACCTGTCTCTTAGCTATTTTGGACTTCTGCTCTCAGATGTGTCATACACCTTTTGCTTTCTTCTGCACTGGTGCATATGGCTACTGAAATTTGTGACTGTTGGTTTGTTCTCATCCACATGGAGTTTGGGGGAGATACCTTGTCTCCCGGTTTTGTTTAAATTTGCCATTGGGTTTTGGGTGCCTCTTTAGTTCACTGTATTTTCTTTGGGATTTAGAGAATTAAGAACACCACCCTCCCAAGGTTTTCCCCTTAAAAGCCTATCTTAGAGACAACTTTGAAAAATACAAATTCCAGAGAAGACACTTAGGGTTATTAAATTTATTAAAACAACTTATACAGTAATGTGAAATTTTTGTTTTTCATGGTTTCCATATCCAAAACAAGTCCCAAACTATGCAACTGAATGTTTAAGGAAGACTAGGATTAGTGGGCTAATTGTCTTTCAGAATTGGACCATCACCAGACATTTGAATACATTATTCTGAATAATAGGATTTTATTATCAGTCATTGCAGAAACTTTATCCTGATCTTAATAACTTTTGCTTCCTCTTCCTCCTGAGAGATGTAAGCTAAAGTATTTGAATGTATTCTCAATTTACCATAGTACAGTTTGTTCTGCTACAATATGTGGTGCCTCCACAATATGAGTCAACATATACAGTATTGGTAAATAGGGGAATAGAGTTAGTATAAGACAAGTGGTGTGTTTGGTACATATGTGATTTTTTCCACCTAAACTGGACAGGGGGCCCTGAAAAATGGAAGTGGAATTTTATACTGTATCAGGAAAGTAAAAAAATTTAAGTTAAGGTGTTACAGAGACAAAAGCTCTTCCCAGCAGACTTTTTAATTAAAAGTGATGATCTGCAGTGGGGATGCGCTTTTAGAGAGGTACAGCCTGGTCTAGCAGGGACTCTTCTCATGTGGCAGTTTGCATTTTCTTTTGTGTCCATCTTAGCAGCCCTGCTGGCTTAAACCTCCTATTAGTTCCCCTAAGCTTTTCTTTCTACATTTCTGTTTTTAATACCTTTCATTTTAAGCCTTAAGGTAGCATTTCAGCTGCTCTTAGCTGCCTGATTGAGGTATCCAAATTATCTCTGTTATGTCCCAGTCATTGTTTTTGTTAGTGCTCTGGTTATGGGGTTTTAGAGGCATTGACTGATTTGCCCCTTTGTACCCCCTCTACCCTCCCAGACCCATTTATTTCTCATAAGCCTTAATAGTTTTAGTGCTGTAGAGTGCAGGGTTTTCAGAAATACATGTATTTATGTTAATAACAGATGTACTAAGAGACCACCTTAAGAGGATGCTGGAACATAGTGTAGTTGGGGCTCTGTGGCTTTATTTCTGTTTTTGGAAGATTTTATGAAGAGACCCCTATATTTTCTGGTAATAGAGATCCCATGTTTGGGATATGATGTGTCGTGTTCATTTTAAAATACAGGGGAATGAGCCCTGGCTGCTGTGGCTCAATGGATTGAGCGTTGGCCTGCGAACCAAGTGTCGCTGGTTCCGTTCCCAGTCAGGGCACATGACTAGGTTGCACATCAGTTCCCCAGTTGGGGGCGCAAGAGAGAGGCAACCACACAGTGATGTTTGTCTCCCTCTCTACCTCCTTTCCCCCCTTTCTCTAAAAATAAATAAACAAACAAGTAAATAAATTAACAACAACAAATAAAATACAGGGGAATGATAAACTAAAAATTTAAGGAATTTTCTTGTGGATCATGGAGGCATTATTTTGTGCTATACAGTAGACTCCCCCTTATCCACAGGAGATACATTTCAAGAGGTCCAGTGGATGCCTGAAACTGCTGATAGTACTGAACCACATGGATACTATGATTTTTCCGATATATACATATACCTATAATAAAATTTAACTTACAAATTAGGCACAGTTAAGAGATTAACAATAATAACAATAAAACAGAACAGTTTTAACAATAGAATGTAATAAAAGTTATATGAATGTGGTTTCTGCCTTAAATTACTTTATTTTACAGTGCTCACCCTTGTGATGATGTGAGATGATACAGTGCCTGTGTGATAATATGAAGTGAGCTGAATGACATTGGCATTGTGACGTAGCGTTAGTCTGCTGTAAGAGTTATGTGAACGAAAGCACTGCAATACCAGGACAGTCAATGTGATAGCTGAGACAGTTACTAAATGACTAAAAATGGGATGGATAGTATATAAAGCATAGATATACTAGACAAAGGGATGATTCAAGTCCCAGGTGGGGATGAAGCTAGGTGGCATGAGATTTCATCATACTACTCAGAATGCATTTTAAAACTTAAGAATTGTTTGTTTCAGAAATTTTTCATTAAATATTTTCTGACTGCGGATCAGTGAAACCGCAGAAAGCAAAACCATGCAGTAGAGGGTGGAGGGGTACCTGGTAGCTACTGTAATGACATTGTTTGGATGGAACTATATAAAATTAGAGAAACTACTCAGTTAAAGTAAAATTCTGTATTGAATGATATTTGCCATATTCTCTTTTTTCTATTTTAATCCAAATAGAGAATTATAATTTTGGCCACTTACACCAAGTTTTGTTTTGGAAATGATAGAACAAGATTCAGTGCATAGTAGTTAGTATATTACATTACTTGCTGTGGTGTAAAAGAGTCAAATACAAAAAAAGTAGAGAAGTTACGACTGTTGGATAAGAATGTTGATTGTATATATAAATTATATATAATATAGATTTTAAAACCTAGTCCTTATCAAAAGATTTCAGGTAGTCTCATTAATAACAGCAAGGAATTACAGGCCACAGTTACAGTAATGTAAGAGAATTACTCATGTGATAAATAACTTTAGAAAAAAATTTTACAAGTGAGAAAAATAAATGGGAGAAAAGTAAATCAGGCTGTATTGCTTAGGATATACTTTAATCAGTGATGCTGTAAAAATAGCATAAGCTGGTCATATGTGGATTTACCTCATATAAGGAAATGCACAGAGAACTTTGTTAAGGTGTAGAATCCTTAGTGTTAATTTGGACATTTAAAGAATTGAGGTTATCATTGAAGGGTGTGGCAATGGTGGCCCCTATTGTTGTTATTTTGTTGTTTTTGGTAACATGTGGTATGCCAGCAAATTCCGGTAAGGTTTTTCTCTCTTACCCTAAGTACTTATGAAACAACCTCTGTTCTTTTAGGCAGTTCTAGGAATGAGGGAAAGTAGCTAAAAATTCAGAGCACATTGTGCAGTTTGGTATTTCAGTAGCATGGAAATGGAGTGGACACTGGGGAAAGGATCTCGATTGTAAGGATGCTGTAATTATATTTGTGTATTGTATTGCATTAATAAAGACTCTTATGACACTCAAAATTTTTCCTGTGTTTTCTACCAACGTTAGATGTTTTGTTTCTTCTGGATTTGAAAAATGGGAAGGTAGATCAAACCGTATTTTGTCCTTTTTTTATTAGTGTATAATTGAAATACAACATTACATTCGTTTCAGGTGTACAATGTAACGATTTGATATTTGTAGATATTGTGAAATGATCACCACAGTAAGTCTAGTTAACATCTGTTACAATATCAGAATTCCAGAGGGTTTTTTTTCTTAACAAGAACTTTTAAAGATTTATTCTTGTAGCAACTTTCAAATATGTAATACAGTATTATTAACTATATCCACCATGCTATACACTGTATTTATGGCTTATTTATTTTATTACTGGAATTTTGTACTTCTTGACTTCCTTCGCTCATTTCTCCCCTCCACCTCACCTCCACCTCTGGAACCACCAATCTGTTCTCTGTATCTGTGAGCTAGGTTTTGTATATTTGTTTTTTAAATTTTAGATTTCACATATAAGTGAGGTCATACAGTATTTGTCTTCCTCTGTCTGGCTTAATTCATTTAGTATAATGCCCTCAAAGTCCATTCATGTTTTTGCAAATGGCAAGGTTTTGTTTCTTTTTGTGGCTGAATAATATTGCATTGCATATATATAACACATTTTCTTTATTCATCGATTAACCACTTGTTATCATTTCTTGGCTGTTGTAAATAATGCTGCAGTGAACACAGTTGAGGTGCATATCATATTTTATCATTTTAAAAGTGTAACCTGTAAGGCCGAGTGACTCAATTAATATTTTTCCTTTTATATCTTAAGGAAGAGAGAGAAAATCCTTCAAAACGGAGTAGAATTGAACGTGATATAGATAACAATCTGATCACATCAACACCAAGAACAGGAGGAAGACCTAACAAACAGATATCTCGAGTAAGACGGAAAAGTCAAGTAAATGGAGGTTTGTTAATATTTAGATAATTGTTTTATTATGGGATAGGCAGAGATCTCACCCAGCATGTTCCATTTCTGTTTTTAAAAATCTGCTTTTAAGCAATTTCTGCCTTATTTTTGTAATCTCCTTTCTATTAAATATTAGTAGTGTGAAGTGAAATGAAAATTTACCTTCTTAATATAAATCTACTTTGGTAAATTAAATGACAAAGGCAGAGCTTCATAGTATTTAGCATGAAAACATATATGGAGCAACATTTTTGATTTCTAATAAATTCACTTCTTAAAACAATAATAGTTGTGAGTTCTACATTACAAATATGAAATATGTACTTAATATTTGTTTCTTGGTCATGGAATATCAGAGCTCAGAGGGGTTGGTTCATTTCAGGCCATCTGCTTTCATCTAGGGGTGGTTTTGGCTCCCAGGGAACAATTGTCAATATCTGGAGAACTTTTTGGTTGTCACAACCTGTTGAAGGGATGCTGTTAAACACTGTAACATTGTACAGGCCATCTTTCTACCACAAAGAATTATCCAGCCCAAAGGTCAATAGTGTTGCTGTTGATAAACCCTGTTCAAGCACCTGAGAGGAGAAAAACAAGGACAAAGCAGAGAAAACTCTAAAGAACAGCATTTGAGAGCATAGAGTACTGCCTTTCAACCAATGCTATTATTTTAAACACAACAGCAATAATAATTTCTTAGTTTTTTCCTCTCAATGCAGTGATGTATCTCTGTTGTTAGAATTGACCAGTAGAGGGAGAAGGGATAAAGTAAGTTAAAAGAGCTTTTGCCAAGAAGGAAAGTACTGCAGTAGATAGGAAGTTTGTAGAAGGTCAAAGATGATTAATCAAAACATTTGTTTGAATTTCTTTTTTTAACATTTTTTAAAGCCCATGGAAAGTCTTTTATTCACAAGAAACTTAAAGAAAACTGGTTATTCTTCCTAACCACTCTGAAATGATGCCTCAATATCCGAAAGTAATTTTTGATACTGCTGTGCATAGTCTTCTGCTTCAATAGAGCTATGTTGCTGTTGTTCATTAGAAATAGATTGAAGGTTGATTTTGTGAAGTAGGTGGCATCCCAAAATGTATATAAATAAAGACAAGTTGGCATCTGTGTTTTTTATATTATGATTTGCTTTACTTACAAAGAGGATATTTCATTCTTCATTGCCCTTTATTGATTTGAAGACAGTCTATATAATTTTAGATGTAAATCTACAGTTGATCCTTGAACAACACAAGGGTTAGGGGCCCCAACCCCCTGCACAGTCAAAAATTTATGTATAACTTTTGACTCACCCAAAACTTCCACTGTCTCTCAATATCCACGGGGGATTGGTTCCAGGACCCCAGTGGATACCAAAATCTGCAGATGGTCAGGTCCTTTATATAAAATGGCATAGAACAGTACATACAGTTGGCCTTGTGTGTCTGTGGATTTCCAGCCACAGATGGAAAATACTGTTTTCAATATAATAGTAATATAATAAAGACCATTGAATCTATAGATGCAAAACCTGGGGAGACAGAGGGCCAACAGTGTATTTATTGAAAAAAATCCAAGTTAAAGGGGACCAACATAGTTCAAACCCACATTGTTCAGGAGTCAGCTGTATTTTGAAAAACTCAGTGAATTTTGGCATTTACAAAGCTTAAGTAAATTTGTATAAAGATTATTTGACTTACAAGTGATTTATCTCAAGGTTTCTTTAAATAATAAACTTTCCTAACATTAATGTCTGTTATTCTTCATGAAGTATTTTTAGTGGGAAATCTTTACAATGAATGGTTTAGAACTCATTTCTGAAAGTAATTTTTTTTTCTGTTTCTTTCTTAGAAGCTGGTAGTTATGAAATGACAAATCAACATGTAAAACAAAATGGAAAATTAGAAGATAACCCTTCCTCTGGCAGTCCTCCAAGGACTACATTGTTGGGGACCATATTTTCTCCTGTCTTCAACTTTTTTTCACCAGCAAATAAAAATGGTAAGTATAAATCATTAGCCATAATTTGGGTTAAAAGAAATTAATGTTTTTCTTAGTTTTTTTAAAGTTCTACTTGATTTCAGTGGCCTATTTGTCACCATCTTATACTTGTTTTTAGCCTCATTAAAAATACACAGCTCCTAAAGGTTATTTTAAGTGACTGAAATAAATAGAGGATATGTTTAATTCTGTTGAAGTGAATGAACTCTGCTTTCACTATCTGAAAAGCTAGATGTTAAACTTTGGGCTGGAGGGAAAGTTTCATTTTTTTCTTTGTTGGTATGACTTCTGTAATCCTTAGAGTGTGTACAGGAAAGAATCTGGAAGCATTTTCAATATTCTAGATCAATAAAGTAGAACATTTTGAATATTTTAAGTGAGTTGAAAGTAGGTTGTTTTTTTGTAACTAGTTTATTGTTGTTTGTTTGATTTTTTTATTTATTTTTTGCCCCCTAGGGATCGTCAATTTTGACAAATATTAAAACTACTCTATTTCAGGTGAATTGAAGGTTTTTATTATATAATGTTTTTGCAAAAGAATCAAAATAGGGCACTTTATCAGTGTATTTTTTAAAAAGATTTAGTGTCTTATATTTTCTGATGATTAATACATGATTAGTTTCTCTACTATTTGAGGGAAAGAGATCATGTCTATTTTTGTACCTGCTATCTTGTTTGATATATAGTATTAGGCACATGGAAAATAGTCACTAAATGCTTGTTGCCTGGTTATTAAAATTCTAATTTGGATTGTGTTTCTGAATATTGGTGTGATTTTTAAGAAGTAGAACGGTGTACTGTCAAATCAGGGTGCCCTGGGAGCAAAATAATGCCTATTAGCACATTTTTTTCGTTGTGAATCACTATAATGGAAACAAAACAAAACTACCTTTAACTTTTTAATCCAGTATTCCCTAGACATATTTAACCAAGAACCCTATTCTGTGGAACATCAATTCACATCTTGTAGAATGAGTGCCTCATAGAACATCTTTGGAAATAAATGCTTGGGGTGATGGAAAAAAATGGGCTTTGAAGTTAAACTTGTTTTTAAATTCCAGCTCTGCCACTCTTTATCCGTGTTACCTTGGACTAGTTTTCTTGCGTCTCGTAATCTGTGAGGATAATAATACCCATATGTGAGGCATGATTTGAAGATTTAATTCATTCCAGAAATAATGAGCATCTAGTGTATTCCAGTCATTCTGTTAGTCACTGGATAACCAGAGACAATTAACATATGGTTCCTGTTCTCAAGAAGCTTACTTTTTATAGGAGGGAGAAATATATGTAAATAAGTGTAATACACTTTTATAAGTGCATTGATAGAGGTATGGGGCGATGGGGTCTTCAAAGAACGGAGTGGTTCTCTATTCTGGGTGGCGGTTCACAAAAGTTTCATAGAAAAGCTGAATTTTGAAAGGTAGTAAAGGTAGAAGGAGCAGCATGAGCAAAGGCATAGTGTATTTGAGAAAGAAATTAGTTTGTCACAGATGGAACATTAGATTTGAAGAGCGCTCAGGAAAGAATAAGATAAAGTTATAAAGAAATCAGATTATAGATCTAACATGTAAGATATTTGAACTTTATCCTTAATCAGTGGGGGGTGATTAAAAGGTTTTAAACTGGTGAATTTCGAGAACTGATTTGTGTTTTCTAAAGAGCTCTTTGGTAGTTGTGTGTAGGTTAGATTCTAAAGAGGCTGGATGCCAGGAGGAAAAGTCCACGTGAGACTTCATACAACCTAATTTTGGTATTTGAGAGGAGAAGAAAGATTAGAATTATAGAATGGACAAATTTGGGGCGCAGATTTTAGGTGAAAGAGAAGTGAGATTAAGATGACACAAAGTTAGATTTTTCAAGAGAGAATAGCAGTTTCCTGGGAGAGAAAGAATTTAATTTAATTTAGGCCATGGTGAGCTTGCGATACCATGAAACAACCAAATAAAAATGTCTGGTAGCAACGTGTCATTCTGATGTGGAGCTTAGAAATCTGGGTTTAAGCACTAGACATTGGTATTACCTACTTCTTATAGGTGTTAGTTGAAACTAATGAAGTAAATGGTGTATTTGGTTTAGCAAATTAAGACCAGAATCTTGGGGGGAAACATGTAAGGACTGGACAAAGTAAAAGAGGCAGCCAAAGGAAACATGGAGGAAGGCAGGAGAAATTTGGTATCATAGAAGTCAAGGGGAGAAAGAATATCAAAACCCAGGGTCAAATAGCTGTGAAGATAGAAGAAAAGGAAATGAGCATTGAAAAGACACCACTGAACCTGGCAATTAAAAGGTCATTGGGTTCTTTTGTCAGAACATTTTCAGAGGAATGTTTGTAGTTGGAAGTCTAACTTACAGAATTAAGAGTAAAATGGAGAGTAAGAAAGGAAGCAGCAAGTGTAGATTACTGTTACGAGGAACATGAATATGAAGGAAACTAGAGAAGTCACAAAATCTCAAGGTATGGTTTGTATTTGTGAGAGACAAGCATATTTTTAAGTCTCAGGAATGGGTCCCATAGGAAGAAGTTGAAAATATTGAAGAAATTAATGAAGAAAATTTCTGCAGTCTACTGACAGATGGGATCAAGAGGACAGGTAGAAAGATTGAAATTGAAACAGGGAGAAGCCGATGCTGGAAGAAAAAAAGCTGTGGAGGTGTATGCAGAAGTAAATGCCTAGGTAGAAGTTGATAGTTATAATTTGTTCTTTAAAGGAGGAGATGGTATCATTTCCTGAGATAATTCTGGTGGCAGGGATTAAAGATAATGGTGACGGTTTAGAATGTTTGCTATAGGGAAGGTATAAGTGAAAGGCTGAATGACATACAAAAGTACTGAGCTCCATGCTAGAGGCCTGGCTAAGATGAGAGGGTTTCATTTGGAGTATGACCGTTCCTTGTAATTGTTTTGTTTCTGTGCCTGAGAAGCCTGTAAGTTAGATTAATTCAGTAGGGAGTTCTATGATGGATGAGCGTGGAAAGACCGGAGAGCAAAGGACACTGAGGCTACTGGCTTGAGAGTGGTTTGTAAGTGATACACCATGAAGTCTAACTAGATGAAGAGGGTGGGAAGAAGCTGTTGAGATGTGTTTGGAAAAAAAGAGACTAGCCTTTATCAAACATGAAGGTCACATATAATAGGAATACAAGATAGATAGACAGATAGACAGGTAGGTAGGTAGGTAGGTAGGTAGATAATTAGAAGATTAGGAGGTTGTGGTAGGGAATTAACACATTTGAATTTCAGGTTTCAGAGGTGGACAGTTTCTTACTGTTAAGGTCCAGGTTATGGCCATGCTAATCACTGCTTAAGAGCAGTATGAATGAAGATGGAGCTGAAGGGGAAAAGACCTCTGAGTGTTAGTCATTGGATGAGTCATTGACGTCGTCTGTAAGAACAACTAGACAGGCATTTAAATACAGCAGTAAACTGGTTAAATTTAGTTAGGTGTTAGTTAGGATACTGGCAATAGATGGCAGATGACAGCAGTGGAGATAGGTGAAGAATCATATAGCCAGGTGGCATCTGTCTCAAAGGAGCAGGCATTTTTGCACATTAGTGGAAAACCAATGATCTGATAGCAGCAATGGAGATAAATGAATTCTGATTCAGTTAGTACATTGAGAATGGGAGAATAAAGAGCTTTGAGGGAAGGGCATCAGGAAAAAGAGATTTTTTTGGGAAAAGGTTAAATTTAAAGTAATTAGGCAGAAGGGATATTCTCTGAGGAAACAGTATTGGAGGATGATTTGTCATTGAAAACTACTTTTGGAGGATTCCATTAAAAAATGGAAAGAGTTTGGGGTCATTCCATAATGGAAGAAGAATTGGGCAGCATGTTCATGTAGGTGATGGCTGAGTATAATGAGGAAACTTACTTCAATCTTTATTAAGATAGAATCTTGTTGAGAATTTGTCCTTGTCTCTGAATAAAAAGGTCCCCATGGTTAGGGTAATAATTAGGTCATTCTTGGATAAGCTACCTCTGGTTTAAAAGTCAAAACTGCCAACAATGTCTAGGATCCTTAATACTGAAAGGATTGGGAACTTTTTGAGAAATTTATATACAGTATATATTTAATGCCTAGACATTGGCACTTAATAAATGATATTTGGTTTAATGTAAAGAAGTTCTATGGTCAACAATACTGTATTATATACTTCAAAGTTGCTAAGAGAATAGATCTTAAATGTTCTAACCACAGAAAAGAAATGATAATTATATTGTGAGATAGAGGTATTAGCCAATGACAGGTTATTAATCATATTGTACTGTATAAATCACTGTGTACATCTGAAACTTAATGTTATATGTCAGTTATAGCTCAATAAAAAATAAAAAATTTTGAATTATGACTGGCTGTAAATGGGTGTTTCTAAACTATTTGAACACTCTTAAAAACTTTGTTCACAAATACTACCAAAGCTTATAATATTCTATTCCTCGTTGTTTGAAATGTCTAGAAGAGACTCACTAAACAGTGGTATCCTTAGTTTTGTTTCTGTTGTATTTAGTTTGTCTAAACATTTATGGGTTTTAATTATTTTATTTTTATTGAAATATATTTGACATATAACATTGTCTGAATTTACGGTATACAACAAGTTGCTTTGGTTCATTTCTATCTTATAATAGCTATTATAATAATAATTAGCACTCCATCATGATTCATGATTACCTTTTTTTTTATTGGTTAGAATAATGACGTCGTCTCATAGCAAATTTGATTATTATAATACAATATTGTCTATATTTACTGTACTGTGCATTAGATCTTTAGGGCTTATCTACTAATCATTGTAAATTTGTACCCTTAAACAACATTTTATTTTCCCACCCCCTATGAGTTTTTAAATGATAATTGTGAGTACACCGAATCATGATTTCAGGAACATCAGGATCCGATTCCCCAGGACAGGCTGTGGAAGCTGAAGAGATAGTAAAACAACTTGATATGGAACAGGTGGATGAAATCACTACCAGTACTACTACGTCAACTAATGGAGCAGCTTACTCAAATCAAGCAGTTCAAGTGAGGCCATCAATAAATAATGGTTTAGAAGAAGCAGAAGAAACAGTTAATCGTGAAATCCCACCCCTTACAGGTGAAGAAAATGTCTTGTCTTATGCATCTTCAAGAATAGTTTATAAAAATACAGTATTTTATATTTTTTCTTAAATACAGAGATTAAATGCATCAGTTTTTCTTCCTTGAAGAAAATTAAAATTGGAAATAAAACTTTCTCCCCCAAATTTATTCATTTTGAAATTGAATTTTTGAAAACCGCTGTTTTGACTATTAATATTTCACAGTGTAACTATTTGAACCAGTCTTACTACTTGGAGAAATTTAATACAACTAGCAAAATATGTGCTTGTTTTATGTATATAATTATTATAATTGTAACACTCCTAGACCCTTAGGTCTGAAGTTTCTATCTAGTGGTAGTCTCGTCTCATACCTTTAGATTTGTTTCATATATAGATGATATTCCCCCAGAAGAATCCTTTGTTCCTGGATCTCTCCCTGTACCCAAACTTTGCAGCCTAATTCTGGGTCTTTATAAAGACCTAACATAATTGTTGGGTTTCTGAGTGAACATTATTAGATCATAATTTATTACCTCTGAGGGTTGTGATAGACATATAAGGTGAGAAGATGAAATTGTGTTTTATCATGCTTAAAAGCAGAAATAAAATTGAGGATGGCCATCTTTTTGCTGAAGAAGAAGATCTTAGATTTTTATTTTAGATTAAAAAAAGAAATTCCTTGTGGTGCTAGGTATTTGAGAGAGCCTATTACATATGTATTGGTTAAGAAATACAATTTTGTATAAGGAAGTAGAATGATGTTCTTCTCTTGAATATAAAAGGCAAACATTTTTAACCAAAGGAAAATGCATACAGTTGTGGAATTTCTATACAGTGCAACCCAATAATAACAATATGAAGAGAAAAGCAGCATAATAGAGGATTTATTTTAAATTTGTCAGAAGATTAATGCCTATGTTAAACACTATAGTGTTAATGTATTTAAATTGTTATAATTTAAGAATAATATTGAATCTAACAAGCAAATCTACATGGATTGTGCACATAGTTTATTCTTGGGTGGATAGGACTTCAAATGAACCTACTGTTGACCTATCATTTTATGCTGTTACTTTGTCCAGTATTACAGGCTATTGAATGGTAAAGTCCACGGCTTTTGGCTTCCAGTTGATGTTTGTCCTATATTTTTATGTTGCTGTATCAACCTTTATATTTATTTTGTCTGATAACTGTGAAGATGAAGAAGGGATTTCTATAACCTTACTGGTTTCTAGAGGGGAAAAAGTAAGATTTACTCCAGTTGTCTCATTCATTTATTAATTCCCCTAACATTTATTACACACCTATTTTTTCTGGTAGACACTGTTCATAAAGATAAGATATGCTCCTTGACTCTGAAGAGTACATGATCTAATTAATCAGCTAGCTATACACAAAAGTTACTATACAGTGTGGTGAGTGCTAGTAAATATAAATGAGCAATGGAATATTACTCAGCCATAATAAAAAAAAATGAAATCTTGCCATTTGTAATCACATGGATGAACCTAGAGGGTATTGTATTGAGTGAAATAAGTCGGGCAAAGAAAAATACCATGATTCACTTATATATGGACTCTAAAAAACAAATAACTGAATAAAACAGAAACAAGCTCAGAATACAGAGAACAAATTGGTGGTTACCAGATGGTAGGCGGTTTGGGGGTGAAGAGTGAAAAAGGTGAAAGGGATTAATAAGTACAAATTTCCAGTTATTAAAAATAGTCACAGTGCCCTGACCAGTGTGGCTCACTTGGGTGGAGCATTGTCCCATGAATCCAAGGATCAAGGCACATGCCTGGGTTGTGGGTTTGGACCCCATTCGGGATGCATATGAGCGGCAATCAATACATGTTTCTCTCTCCCCCCCTTCCCCTCTCTCTAAAAATAATAAATAATATAAAGTATAGCATAGGGAATATAGTCAGTAACATTTAATGACTATGTATGGTGTCAGATGGGTATTAGACTTACCTGGGTGATTAATGGCTTCGTGTGGTTTTACAAATGTCTAATCACTATGTTGTACACCTGAAACTAATATTGTGTGTCAACTATAATTGAAAAATAAATTTAAAAAAATAATAATAAATGAGCAAAATAATGAGGTGGCACATTGCAGTTTCTCTGATTGGGAGAATCATGAGATCCTTTCCCCATTTCTCTGAGGTTAGTAAATTTGAAACAAATGGTTGGAAGATAACAGTTTTCCATTATCCCCTTGTGCCAGTGAACTGTTCAGTTGGCATATGGTTGTTACACAAATTATAGCAGTTTTTGTTGAGTTCTACTCTCTTGATCCTTTTGGACTGCTACAACAAAATTTAATTCTCACAGTTCAGGAGACTGGAAAATCCAAGTCAGAGTGTCAACAGCATCAGTTCCTGGTGAGGCCCTGCTTTCTGGTTCATAGACAGCTGTTTCCTCAGTGTCCTCACATGGCAGAAGCTATGTGAGCTCTCTAATTCCAATCACAAGGGCTCCATCCTCATGACTTTCCAAAGGCTCCACATCCAACCAGATAGCATCACACTGAAGATTAGGTGTCAATGGATGAAATCTGGGGGATGGGCACAAACATTCTGTGTCTGGCATCCACCTTAAACTTTTATCTGTGAGATATTACCTGTGTAGTTTGTACCTTTTTCCTCTTCTTGAATTTAAGTTGTAATTATCTTAGAAAATTCCCAACATAATTTCTAAAGCTCATCCAATTGATACAATTTTAACTCAAAACAGAATGGATTATGTGTCATGGAATACAGAATTGCTTCTTGATTATTTTAAGTTGCTTGTACAAAATAATGGGTTTTTAAGTGAATCACTTCTTTATAAAGCAGTTCTTAACTATTTAAAATCATAGACAACCTTGAGAGTCCTGGAAAAATGTACATACGACATTTTTTCATAAGTCTTTAAGTGGTTTGTGTATCTCTTAAAGACTGTTCATAGACTGTAAGCTAAATTCTAGCTTTGGGTCTATTATGAATACATGTATTAAGTACCTATATGTACAAGTCACTTTTGTGAAGTATTACTGCTATAAGAGCACCATAAACTTTTTATAGTTATGTATATAAACACCATCCACTTATTGAATTCTTGTGGAGTGTATTTTTCTAGTAATTAGTAAATTTTCTCTTAGGATTTTTAGATGTGCTAGCCATGAGATAGTTTGCCATTTTGACTGTAACAATAGTTTTTTTTCCTTTGGATATGGAGTTAGAGCTATGTGCTAATATACTTGCTTTTGAATTTATTTAGATATTATTTCTGTCTTATCTTTAACCTAAAATACACAGGGCTTCAGGAAGACCCTATATAAAAGAAATAAAATGTATACTTCATGGCAGCATTGAGTAAAAGTATCATTTTTCATTTTATTAAATAGCACCAGTAACTCCAGACAGTGGTTATTCATCAGCCCATGCAGAAGCCACCTATGAAGAAGACTGGGAAGTATTTGACCCGTGAGTTCTTTTCCTTCCTACTAGAGCAAAATGAAAGGGGGGGGTAGCTGGGTGGTATATTGCAAAGAGCATGTGACCTATAGGTATTAATACTTTTACTGACTCCAGCGTCATCGCAAGATGTCGATTCAACACGGGAGGAGACAGATACCGTGTCACTCCCGAGTCGGACTGCACAACCATTCTCGGCGGTGCAGATAGACTCTTAAGAAGCTACACCATCGTCTCTCGAGACGGACGGCTGCCGACGACTGAGTCACAGAAATACTTACTTGTGTATTTTCAGTTTTATTTACATGTTTTACATGTTTGGTTTACTAGTTTAAATGTGCGTTACTTAATTAAAGATTTAAAGATGGGCTGAATTTAGTAATACTGTATGTCTTATAAAAAGAAATATTGAAATTTTCTTAAAATTTGATTTATAGCTATTATTTCATCAAACATGTTCCACCACTGACAGAAGAACAACTAAATAGGAAACCTGCTCTTCCATTGAAAACAAGAAGCACACCAGAATTCTCCCTAGTTTTAGATCTGGTAAGTATATTATTTGTAGATATAAGAGAAATAAAGGAGTTTTCATTTACCCTTTAAAAATACTAGTCCAAAATATCTAAAAGAATATAAGTGACTCAATATCCTGAAACATTTACTATAAATATCTTAGGTTTTCTGAAGGGTTTTTAGTTTAAGCACAGTCTAATGCTAGAGTCCCTAGCTTGCTTGGTATCCAGTACCTTTTTAAATCTCCCAGTAAATTCTAATTTCATTTCATGCCTAGTTTTCACATTCTTTTGGGTCAGGATTGTTTCCTTGAAGGACCGAATATAATCTAGTTTCAATGAGTTAACCTTGTGCAAGACATACTTTTTTCCTATTCCTGTTTTTGTGTATTACCTAATACCAATGACTATTAATAAACTCTGAAAAGCATGATATCTTAATGCTGACTAATAAAACATTTAATATGCTCTCGGTATGATTTGAAAATTTATATTTTAGGGCACCAGAAGAACTTTGAAAACTGAATGTCTCATATAGTATTAGAAAACATATTATTTAGCATTTGTTACTGGTACTCTATAATTGAAGATGTAGTTTAGTTCTCATAAAGAATTTTTCTTCAGGAAAAGCATTTTACATTGCTGAATGTAAAATTCCACATATGAATGTGTGCTTGAATAGATGTTTTTGGTGATCATGGATACATAAAATTACCATTGGAAAGTTCTTTTACTGTCTTGGTTCATTCAATATGTGTTTTTTATTTTAAGGATGAAACACTAGTACATTGTAGTCTAAATGAGCTAGAAGATGCAGCACTTACTTTTCCAGTCCTTTTTCAAGATGTCATTTATCAGGTAATTTAAACTTTTTTTAACTTTATTTTTGGCCTGTTAGGTAACATTCTGATCTAAGAAATTTTTTGTAATTCTTTTGGTGAAGTTTAATGTGCTTTTTTATTGGATTGACACAAAGTAGCATCACAATAAATAATTACATATAACTACATTAATTTGTTACAAAAAGATGGGAACTCTTTTTTACTAAGTGATCTTTGGTAGTTTTATAATCTGTTTGCCAGCAGGTGGAGGCAGGAGCACTGACATCATAGATCTCTAAGAACTTGCCAGGTTAATACCTGGTGTGGTTTTTTTTCCCCTCCAAAATTTGAATGATATAAAGAAAACTCATTCCTTGTTGGTCTTTTTTATTTCCTTTTGTAGTAGTATGGTCTGTAGATTGCAGTTTTGTTGCTATTTTTTTATATTCATCACAGAATCCAGGATACTCTTCTAGTTATTGCTTTCCTTAAAAAATTGGGGTGTATTTCTCATCTGTGTGTTAAACAGGTTACAGTGCAAAATATACAGATATTTACATTTCACTGTGAATTACATTTTATGTATGTTGGCCATAGTTTTTACATTATATTTGAGATTTTCCTAATATAAAATTTGAATTAATATACGTGACTATACTTTGAAAATTGCAAGGAAAGCGCCTATCTCAATGGTGGTTGTTCTTTAATTAGCATTACCTTTATACATACCAGTTGTTGAAGGATTGGGAAAGGGTCAAAAAGTTTGTTGTTTGTCAAGAAGAAGTCAACCCCAAGGATTAATTAAATAAAGCCACAGAATATTTATCATGAGAATGATGAAAAGGTGTTTATGGTGGTTTATTTGCTCTTAAAAGGAGTTAGAACTTGGGTATAGCTTTCAGTTTCAGAATTAAACAGAAGTTTTTGGTTCCAACTCTAGTTTACCTACTCTTATTATAAGAGGATTTATTTTAGCAGTTTTTGTCAGTTCTACTTTAACCTAGATAGGTATTATAGTTATGGTAATATCTGAATGCTGTGTTCATTTCCCTTTTATGGAAACTGATTTTAGTTCTGAAATATGATCAGAGGATGAGCAAAATATTTATAAAAATAAGAAATTTAAAGGTTTTAGTATTCTTTTTAAACAATATTATTTGGTTTAAGGTAAATCTTTTTATTAATAACATTTTCTGCCAATAGGTTCTTGTTTAGTACACTTCCAGATCAGGAGTCTTTTGGCAAATAAAAACAGTATAGCAATATTTTATTTCTCTCTTTAGCTTGATAACTTGTTTTTTGTTCAGCATTGCACTTAAGGATAATAATGGCTTTCAGGCTTTGAATTTGGAAAGTAAAGCTGTTACTTAAAAATAATATTTTGATATGACTTCTTAAGCTTTTGGATTTGAAGTTTATTTCTTGAAGATGGTTTTGTTCTGTTTATGTAATTTTCAGTAGTGAAATAAGAAACTTGGAAAGTAGAAGAGTTTGATTCTTCCCCTTCATGAGCATTTCTTTTCAGTGTGACCATAAACTTGAATTTTTTCTTACTGCTTTGACCATTAGTGCTTCAATTCTCTTCTTTTAAAGTTCTTATTATTTTCATGTGGATCTGGATAGTTGTCTTACTTTGAATAAAAGGCTTCTAGCAGTGCATATGACTGTACTTATAAAATCTTATATGTACTGTATCTTCCTCTATTGAATTCAAAGAACTCTTTTTCTTATATATTCTGAGCTTCACTTTCTGAAACTGAAAATAAATGATATTGCCTAAATTAGGAGCAATGAGATGGAAGTTTGAATCTTACAAGTTATAGAGATGATTGCAATTTAATATGATTTTAGTTAACTACATCATATATAGAGTTCAGTTCCCCTTCAGTAAATTTTTAAGGATGTCCATAGTTAATATTGGGTGCATTTCCTTGGATTTCTGTTTTTGGCATGGCTATTCTGCCTGTTTAAAAAAAAAAATAACGTGAAGAAATCTTGGGTTAGAGTTCCCCCAGTTTTCAGACCAGCAAGCTCCCTTTAAACAGGGAATGATGTCTTTTAAACTTTCAGTGGTGTTGTCTCCATCTACTGGCAAAGAAGAAATATACACAAGGGTCTGAGATGATCTAAGAGATTTTGGAGAAACCACATTATTAGGTAAGATGTAACTTACATATTTAACCACTACAATATAATGTAGCCCACTTAAAGACAGGAGCCTGTAAAATACTGTATATACTCTTTTAAAAAGTAATATTTTGAGGTGAAATTCACATCATAACTTTTTAAGTGAATAGTTCTGTGGCATTTATCTATATACTCTTAATATGTTAGTTCCATAGCATTTATGTATATATACTCTTAAAAACAAAAAGGTAAAGTTAAGATAGGATCAAATTCTTCATCTGACTCAAAGCCAGGTAATGTCCTCTTGGGACTTATTTTACTTTTGCTTTCTTTTTGTGGTAAGTTCGTTATGGTTGGGTTGTATCTAATTTTAATTCTACATGTTATTTCTCTTTCTTTCAAAACATTGTAAAGTGCAAATTTTCTTACATGTGTTTTAATAATTGTCTCTATCAGGGGCAGGAAAACTTTTTCCTATAAAGGGACTTTTATTAATATTTTAGGTTTTACAGTCTTGCAAGTATTTTTTCTGCGAATGTAGTAGGAAAGTAGTCATAGATAGTACATAATTGAATAAGTGGCTGTGTATGAATAAAACTTTATTTACAAAAATAAGTGACAGTCTGGATTTGGCCCGCAGGCCGTAGTTTGCTGACCCTTGGTCTAATAATTATGAGAGTATATACAGTAAATTTACATATTCAGATTCTAAGTAGAAGTAGGTAATCAAATGTTCATCAAAATTCTTGTTAATATTGAGAGAAATTTAAAATTAGATCCATTCTAATCTGGTTGTGGACTTTGTTAGGTTTTTTTAGATAAAAGTTCGAGGGGAAATTTAAGATGGCCACTACTCACATTTAAAGATTGCCTGACTTCATGATGTATATTTTTCTTTTGATTAATAAGTAGGACTGAACATAGTTATTGCAAGTCTTAGAATTTACCAGCAGGTAGATTATTTAAGCCTTGATTCAGCACCTTGAGTATACTTGAATTTCATTTCTCGGGGATTAAAAATAAAAACCTTGAAAATTCATCTCGAATTAAAATTTAATGTATGTTACCACTGACACTAAATGAATAGACAGATTATAGTTTATGTATATGAAGAAAAAAATTCTAAAGAACAGAATTTTTTAAGTGAGGGTATGGCATTCACAGAGGCAAAGTATATAGATTTTTGTTTGAATGGGTTTTCCCTCCTTTCTTAAATTGGTACTTTTTCCATAAATTATTTATAGTTAATTGGAAAATATTTATTTGTAGAATGATAGAAGTACATTTGATATCTGGAAAAACAAGTGCATGATCAGTTCCAATGCACATGTTTAATCTTTATATTTAGCTTATATTGACACATTGTCAGGAAATCCATCTCGTGGTGTTACTCAGTTAAGAGGTCTCCACTGTATTTAGTTTCTGTTCCTGCAGATCCACCAATTCAAGACCCTAGGTCATCTCACTCCCTCTTCCATCCAGAAGATGACTTCTATCCACAGCAGGACTGAATCAAAAGACAGATTTTTCACTTAGCCCTTGAGCTGAACCACCTCCTCAATGACCTTCCTCTATCTCCATCAAGAACTGGAGCTCAGTTTTTTGAAGATGTAATAGAGCTACTCAGCCCAAACGTGGCTAATTGAAGACAAAAAGAAGATGCCTCATGTTTCACCACAGTGCAGCCAATCGTAACTGTGTTGTCCAACTCCTCATTCTGTAAAGTATGACAGGGGCATCTGATTTTTGACTCTGTTCACCTTTAAGACTTTAGCCAGTCAGTGGCTTTCTGAAGATCAGTAAAATCAACAAACAAACTTTGGGTCAGCTGTCCAGAAATCAGATTGTGGTAAGCACTCAAGGAGAGATAGGATCCTCTAGGGAGCTATACTTGCTAAAGGATACTTTATTAGTAGAGGTCGTTTTTATGGGAAAAGCTGGGGGGAAAATGGGTGGGAAACCCCATGTTTAGCAAAGCTCAGCCTCTTCCTCATTATTAGTTTGTTTTCTTGGGGACCTTATAGCCTAGGATAACTTTCATGAGGATCGTGAGTATTTTATACCACATAACGAGAGGTTTCTAACCCATCTGTAGTCTTTCCTAGAAAAGTCAACATTATTTTTGCTTCATGAAGAAAAAAAGCAATCATTTAAATGGAGAATTTTGTAGTAAATACCTAATCAAGTTTTTCCTTCTCTCAAGCTCTGACTTAAATTGACAATAACCAAGAGGCATTTTGTTTTGACCTTTATCAAGCATAATTTTGTTGTATAAATGTAGTATGTATATTTGAGTCTTAAAAGATTTGTGGTCATGGACACTTAGTATTGAGGAGTAATATTTTAGCTGGTCCAGTTAGTCATTGGCACTGATATTTTTTTAAATTTAATTTTATTGTTTTTCTATTACAGTTGTCCCATTTTTCCCCCATTGTTCCCCCTGATTTTTAATGATAATTATTCACTATTAATTTTTAGGTTAAAAAAGGAACAATATAGCTGAAACTTGTAGTTATCTACTTCTCAAAGATAGGATGTATTTCATGGGGAAATCTTTGTATTCTTTGTAACTGTGTCTTAAAAAAGTGTTTTTTTAATACCCAAGGATATGTTTATTGATTTTAGAAACAGAGGAAGGTAGAGAGAGAGGCAGAGAGAAACATTGACCAGTTGCCTCCCGTCTGTGCCCCAACTGGGGATTGAACTTGCAACCTAGGTATGTTCCCTGACCAGGAATCGAACCCACAACCTTTTGGTGTACAGGACAGTGCTCCAACTACCTGAGCCACCTGGCCAGGGCTGTAAACATACCTTAAAATTAGAGGCAGTTCTTTAAAAAATACATGGAAAATTATTGTTCACCAACTAAAAATGTTCTGCAAATTCAGGAGAGGTAATAGCTGATTACTAAGCATGTTAAATTGGAGGATTCAAAGTCTAGAATTTGTCTTTAAAGGCAACGTTTTTATTTTCTTACGAAGACCTTTTTTCACTCTTAAAGTGACTAAACTTTATTTTAATATAAGCACATTAATATTTTGTGTATATACCCAAATATAATGTATACACTTAAAATAGACACATTATGACTGATTTTACTTGAAAATTATTTTCCGTTGCTAACTTTTAATATACCATTTATATGAATATTAAGCTTAACTTTATCCCATTTGGACTCTATAAGAAAATTCCTTTTTTAACTTATTTCTACTTACTACAGTATTAGATTTATTTTTAAAAAGATTTTATTTATTTTTTAGACATGGGGAAGGGAGGGAGAAAGAAAGGGAGTGAAACATCTATGTGTGAGAGAATCATCGATCTGTTGCCTCTTGCATGCCCCCAACTGTGGACCTGGCCCACAACCCAGGCGCATGCCCTGATGCGGAATCAAACTGGTGATCTTTCAGTTCATAGGCTGGCGCTTGATCCACTGAGCCACATTAGCCAGGGCCAGTATTAGGCTTTGTAGAAGCTTTTAGTTTAGGGATTTGGGGGGTGATCTTTTTTATTGTGTTTTTATTTTTATTGGTTCTGATGTTTTTGTATTTACCTGTTCATCCCCAGATTGATCCACCAACAAATACTATACCCCAGGAGCCATCTGACCATTATTCTCCAAATACAGTAGCTATTCAAAGTTATAATTCTCTTTTCTGGGGTATAATTTCTTTGAGAAGCCAAATTACTTCATTTTATCCACAAGTTGTCATTAATTCAACTTTCATTTCTTGCATAGGACCCCATCATAATGTTTATTTTTAATCTTTAGAGTCCACTTCTTTTGGAATTCTGAAAAAGATGACTGAAGTCACCCAATAGGTTAGAAAGTTGAAGGTTCCACAGGGCCTCCCCTGAGCAACCTTCTTTCTATGGAGAAGGTTGGGGTTTTGTCTCAATTCTCTGGTATTGAGGTTAAGAAAATGTTAATAAGCAAGTTGAATCGTTAAGCTATCAGCTGATGCAGTTCACTGTTACTATCCCTCTTCTAAAAATACAGCTTCTAGCCATGGGGCTTTCTCTTTGAGTTAAGATTGCCTGGTTCTGCCCCATAGAATTGTACTCTTTCCAGGTGTTCTTATGATCATTTACTTTTAAATAGTAAGATGGATAATAGTGATAGCTATTGGTAATTTCAGTGTGTTAGGCACAGTTCTAGGTACTTTACATGCATTAATTTATTTAATCCTCACAACCCTATGAGGTAGGTACTGTTATGCCCATTTTATAGATTAGGAAACTGAGATGTACAGAAGGATTACAGCTGTTGTATCTACTAAGTTGTTTTTGTTTTTTTTAAATCCACACCCAAGGACACGTTTATTGATTTTGAGAGAGAGAAACGTTCATTGGTTGCCTTCCAAAGCACCCTGACCAGGGATCGAACCCACCGCCTTTTGGTGTATGGGATGACGCCCCAACTAACTGAGTCTCCCGGCCAGAGCCTAAGATATTTTACTTATCTGTAGCATCTCATTCTACACATTCCTCAGCATTACTAGTTTTCTACTGCTTTAAATTCTTACTGCTGATGAAATAGTGTTTACAAATCATTTTTTAATTTAAAGGTGCCATACTCTTCACTGGGTGAGTTCCACTGAATTTACCTTTTTTTAAAAAAAGAAAAACCTACAACATTGCAGCAATCAATTCTAAGGATATCACAGGAAAAAAATTAAAGATGTTTCATTTTGACTATGTTAGGGTCATATTATCTGTGTCCTTAAAACCATTTAGAAATATTTTTCCAAAAAAGATTTACATGTAAGAAACTTCTCTGGTAATCACTTGCAGACAAATTGAAAAATTGAAACTGTTATCTTTGGGTGTTTCTTTTTTTTTTTTTTTTTTTTTTTTTTGGTCATGCTATTAAAATTATCTGATTATAAATAAGTTTGGTAAACTAGCAGTCAGAAATTACTCGACATATATAATTTGACATTGTGTACTTTGACATGAATCTGAATTTAGGCAGACTTTATCACAAAATATTTATAATCAATTTATAACTGGATTGCTATTTTAATTACTACTATTATTAAATCTAGTTCTACTCACCATTTCTGGCCTATTATGACCATCTATATACACAGTTATAGGACATTCTTATTGCCTTAATACCAAAGAAAGTATAGGCTGACTATTAGGTATTGTTCATATCAAGTTTTGTTAATGTAATGTTATTTTTCTGTTATATATTTACCACTTTCCAATATAAAATTGAACTTTTGGTAAAATCAGTTCCAATATCACTGTTTTGCTGATATTATTATAATAGATTTTATTTTAAAACTTACATAATGAACATATTTGTAAATACCTATTTTGGGGGATAGTAAATCTAACTGAAGACATGTATTGGTATTATATTTTTATTTAATAAATATTTCTTATAGCATTATGCATTATTTTTTAACTATTAACTTATTTCAAAATATATTTGGTTTACTGGTAAAAGATTAAAACTATTTGTAATGTAGATAGAATAACTGCTATATATTGGGGGAGATGTGTGTGTGTGTGTGTGACTGAAATGAAACTTTTGGCATAATCCTGCTTTTGGGAGATGACATGGTTTTGAAGAGATGCAAGTTTGAAGGATGGTTGGTGAAATACTAAGTAGAGAAAGAATATAGAAGGAAGAAAATTAAGTTACGAGCACCTGTGGAATAGATTTAGAAGCATTTGGAGGCATTACTATGTGTGCATCTGTATGTTAATGTATCTCTGTTTCCTAACATAATAAGTGATTGTAGTCTTCATTTATACATATTTTACAATTGTTTTTTATTTGTTTCCTATTGCACAATATTTAGTGCCTCCTGCCTTCTATATATATCCATGCAAATGACTTGGACCCTGCTGGCCTTATGCCTCTTTCTACTTTCCTTTCTGCGATTTTGCCTTAGCAGCAGATGGCAGAACCTCGTGTGGTCCCAGCCCTACCCTTCCCTGCTCACTGTTAACTTTGTACCTTTCTCACATTCTTATTTTTTCACTAACCACCTCAGTTTCTGCTTATGTCTTTTAATCGTGAAATACCTTCTGTTGAAATAATTACATTGGATAGGAATAAAACACAGTCAGCAATTACTGTATTTTATTCTCATGGTAAGGAAATACCCTAGCAATATATTCTCCCATCTTTAGTGACACCTCTTATCCCCAGCAAACAAGCACATTTTGAAAGTAATATCATTTAAGATGTATTTTATATTTAAATATAGTCAAAGCAGTTGAATACATAATGAAGTTATAGTTTTGACCTAATATGGAATTCACTGTGTAAGAAGTTGGAAAATGTCACCTTTGTACAATGTTCCACTTATTATGCTTGGGTAATATCATTTAAATAAAAGTATTCCTCTAAAATGTAACTGCATTACTATTCAGAGGAAACATCCCAAATTATAAATGTCCTGTTTATCTTAGTTCATAATATGGAGAAAGTGATAAACAGAGATATTGAAAACATACATATGTAAAAATGAAATGTTTTGGTTATTAAATGCATGTAAGTGATAAAAACCTTAGTAACAGATGTTTCATGGTTTATCATCCTTGAGATACGATTTTTTTTAAAGTATTGGCAAAATTGATTTTTTTTCCCTTAACCATAACAGATCTATTTTGAAAATAACTTCGTTAATTGAAAAAATTATTTTGCCAGTTAAGATAGTAATATAGCTAAAATCTATCAGTTAACTTGGATTACTAAACAAGTAAGGTGTGTGGTTTTCAAGCAAGGCCACAAACTGTACCAAATGTTTCAGGATGAAAATGTTAAGATTAATAAGCAACTCTAGTTTAAATTTTTTTGTAACTCATCCTAAATGATAGTGATGGGATACTGAGGATTTGGTTACTTTTATTTGCTAAGGATAGGGGTATGGCTTACTTTATTTTTGGCTAGTCAAGAAATTGAGATAAAATGCCTGATTAATAGGATTAAAAGAAGTAAACCTTTGTCATTATAGCCTGGAGGCAGGGTTAAGTGATATCATTAGCATATTTGTTCAGAATTTGTCTTAACATGACTCATCAAGATATTGAAGAAATTTAATAATTGTCCTTATGTAGTCATCTAGGTTTGCCTCTCTATTTTGCTTAATTTCAGGCAGTTCTGTTTCATTTACTCAACAGATTTTTATTAAGTACTTAACGATATATTTGGCATTGTTCTATGCCCTTCAAACTTTGGAAATTACAAAGATTGGTAGTGCATAGTCCCTAACTCCTAGAATACTTTGCCTGATTTCTGTCTTCTGCCCCTACCACATTCCTAGAACTAAGTTTTTATCACGAAGGCATTTTTATGTGGATGTGTATTGATGACAGACTCTACGAAACCTAGATTTTGAATTTGTTGCCACCACAGGTTTTTTTGTGTTTTGTTTTGTTTTGTTTTCTTTCTGAATCCAGTGAATCTGGTAAATAGAGGTATTGTGCAAATGTTTGTTCATGGTATTTGAGGTTAATAATCACCTTTGAGTGGAGCACAAAATTTTCTTTTAATAAAATTTTGTCACAAATACATTTTAGAGGAGTCGAAATCCTTTGTAAATCAGTTTTAGTGGTTCCTTATGGCTTATATTTCTGTGCTTTTTGAATACTGGAGTATGTTTACAAGAGCTACATTAAATGTAGGCAAGAAGACACAGAAATAAGGCAGTTCTTTGGGTGCTGTAGTCTTTCCTGATAGTGACAGTAGGTTTTGACAACTCACATTTGACTATTAGCTCTATCTCAGGTAGCCAAGTAGTCCTTACTAATTTAGATGCCATATTTGAATCAGTAAATGTAGAAAAACTAAATTGATTTCTGAAAAATTCCAGTTGTTTAAACCCACCAATCCAAAACATCTCTTTCTTCAACATTATTTACCATCACAGAAATTTGAAATAAAACTTTTCTTAGCAGGTGATTGTTGAGAAGAAATTTTGAGTATTTATTGAGGAAGGTCATTGAGACAGGTCAGCTAGAGATGGACACACAGCCTACCTAATAATTGGATGGATGCTACCTGGCTGGAAGATGGAGCTGATTGGTGGATCAAAATCTCAGGGAAACCTTCCATTATTAGTTTAAATGTTTATTAGAATTATATTCCATGAAGTACTATTGTATGCTGAAAAGTGGAATGATCACCAGTGGTTATTATTACCATGCCAAAGGTTGTTTTAAGTGATTTTTGGTATGTGAAATATATTTTGTTGAGTGGTACTTAGTAAACTTTTCTATTTCTTTAAAATACGAACTTGATGATATATTCAGAGTTAGGATACAACAGATCTTATAAATAAGTTGTTTCTATTGATTGTGTTTATTTGCTGAGGCCTGTCTTTGTATTTCTTTAGGTTTATGTGAGATTAAGGCCATTCTTCAGGGAATTCCTGGAACGAATGTCTCAGATGTATGAGGTAAACATGCATGAGCTGATTAAATAAGTATTTGTATTTTATTCAACACAGTACCCATATGTAGATCATGTATAATGATTACTTCTTTTCCCCTGAATTTGTAGATCATTCTTTTTACTGCTTCTAAGAAGGTGTATGCAGACAAGTTACTGAACATACTAGACCCTAAAAAGCAACTGGTCAGGTAAATTTAATTAAGAAATAGTGAAAATGTCTGTCGCACTGATCTATGAAATTACTATGATTATATTTAACTTTCATGGCCATTTTCAGTTGGCTACATATATAGAGATTTGTTGTGTTGAATGGTGAAAATAAATGATCTTTTTAAACACCAGAACTCTTCAGGAGTTCCTAATGATATAACTTCAGACAGACGTTTTTTAAAAGGATACAAAAATCAAATGTATTTATTTATTGGTACATCTGTATCCTCACTTCTTTTGGGATTGGAGGGGAGAGTGGGGTATGTGGAATTTTTCACTGTGTGCATGATGTTTTCCTTATGTCTGAGATAATGCATGTTATGTCATCTTTTAATGGCATAGAGAAATAAGTTAATGTTAACAGAAAGGAACAAATTAAACTCTTTTGCTTTTTTCAAGAGCAAATTTATCTTCCATGGAAAGAAAATATTACATGAATGCAATTGGAAATTGCAATTTGCTTAGTCGCTCATTTTATCCTGATCTGGACTCAGTTTCTTATGTGTGTCCTGAGTCAGCAGATAAAGTGTGTTCCTGGTTAGGTGAAAGTGCCTTGGATAATTTTATAAGAGTTTGAAAATTAGTTCAAACTGAGATACTGAGACTGCAACAGTCTTGTTGCATCATATAAGATGTAGGAGTTAATGTTTGAATTTTTGACCAAGAATTGAGAGAGATGCTACAGAAAGCTCATAACAGCCGTAATAGGTGGGTATTCATTTTCTTGAATACTTTCTCCCATATTGTCTTAGTGAAAAATCCTAAACTTAATTTCTGCTATTAATAGTTCCTTTAAAAAAATTTTTTTTTTAATCCTCACCTGAGGATATGTTTTGTTGTTTTTTTTTTTTGTTTTTTTTTTTTTTTATCAATTTTAGAGAGAGAGGAATGGGGAGAGAGAAAGAAACATTGATGTGAGAGAGAAACATCGATCAATTGCCTCCTGTATAAGCCCCGACTGGGGATTGAACCTGCAACCTAGGTATGTGCCCTGACCGGGAATTGAACCCACAACCCTTTGGTGTACAGGATGACGCTCCAACCAACTGAGCCACCCGGCCAGGGCTGTTAGTACCTTTATTATTGTGTGATTGCAACTGGTGAGAGGCTTTTCCTAATATTCATGTTTTGGAGATTCTCTTCCTTGTAAATAGAACTATGATTTTTTTTTTTTTTTTTTTTAATTTAAAGAATTAAAATTTGCCCTTGTAGTTAGTTTTCATTTTATCTTTCAAAGTATAATTTATGGTCATGTTACCCAGCTTCACCAAAAGTGTACAAATGATTTTGCTTTGATCATTCATTCTGAAGATTTTTACTCAGTATCTCCAGTGTTCCAGGGAACATTGGTGAGCAACACAAGCCCTTCCCTACTTGAGCTTTCATCTTACTTGAGGATAAATTAAACTCATGCAATTATGTTACAAAATCACACCCCTCTTTTAAACTAGTTTTCTAAAAACTAGGAGTTTAAATTTATTTTATCTTGTTGCATTTTGAAAAACTTAAAACAGCAAGAACTTTTTGAATATATTGAATTCATTGGAGTGCTGTAGGGAATTATCTGTGTTGATGACAAGGTAGATTCAGAAATTCCTATGATCTCTGAATCTTATGAGTCAAAATGCAAATTTGATGACTGGCCCCCCCAAAAAGGTGGTTTCTTTCTAAAACTGTAAATACATGCTGTTCACCCTCAGATTTTTTAATAACTGGAGAGGCTTTAGTATAATTTAAAGTAACTGTTAATATCCATGTACATAATCTGTTTTCTCCTGTTTTGGGTGAGTTTGCTGCTGTTGGGGAAAAAGCATCAGTAGTGACTTGCACCTGCATGCTGTATCTGCCTCACTAATTTCCTCATACCTAAATGTTTATGCCAATACAATTACTTAAATCCTTGTGTTTAGTCTTATTTTTTCAAAGTAGAACCATCTTTAAACCTTTTAGAGATAGATGTCATTTAAATAAAAGAATTCTTTATAATAAGGGGGGGAAAGAACAATTTATACTACATTTTGTTTGATTGTAAAATTCTTACTCTGCCATCACCACTGGCACTGATATATATGAGGTTGAGTTTTGTTGGGGTGTTGTTGTTATAACTGACAGATTTTGTGGGTGGAAAAATGCCTCATTCTTGAAATTGCATGATTAAAAATACAGGTATGAGTAGGCCCTAGCTACTGAAAAATGTTTAGTGTGAGATTAAGACACAAGGAAGCCAAATTACCAAATAATTAATGTATATAAACGGAGTATTTGCAGGTGATATGTATCAATTATTAGTAATATTCAGAGACTAATATTTTTGAGTGCTAAATGAAGGTTATATAATTGTTACATTATATATCAAAATCTTTAATAGCTTTTTAAAATAATACAGAAATTTTCACATTAATATCTATCATTGGTGAAACATCAGTTTACATGAGGTACTTAAATCTGAATTCATCATTTCATTCTATCCTTGTTTTTTTTCCAATGACCATACACACACACACTAAATTTAAAAATGGGTGATTGGGAAAAGTTGAAATGATGGAATGTTTTGGCCTCCACGCCTTTTCTCAAAAGCTATAAGGGAAACTTAAAAACATTTTTTTAAATGCCAACACAGAAACATTCCTTCTTATATTCTGGCATGTACAGGGATAGGGAGGCTGTGTGGTCTTCTGGGTAGAGCAAAGGACTGGAAGCCAGGAGGATCCTTGGTTCCAGTGAAGGGCTAATCACTGACTTACTGTGTGACCTTGGGCAAGTCAGTTTGAACCCCTTATGCCTCAGTTAGCCATCTGGAAAATTGGTTAAAAAGCAGGACCTCACTGACAGCCAGATGTTGCATCTGAACTGAGCTTTCTTGGGTAAATAAATTACAAAAACAAGTTAGAATTTTTCATTTCTCTTTATAATTTAATATAACACTTTGGGACAAACCAGAGTTATTTAAGGCATGGTAATACTTGGTTGTAAGGTTTTAATAGTTGCTAAGAATTTTTATAGTAAAACTGTAGCCTAAACCTTAGGCCCACATTTTTATATGAATTTCTTTTGTGAGACAAAATGATAAGATACAACCTGTAAAGTCTATGGTATGTGTGTATCTGTATGTTTTAGTATATGCTGTATTTTTTAGAGGCTGCTTTTTTTTAGTTAATTTGTTTTTATATTTTTATGTTTAGGCACCGACTTTTTCGTGAACATTGTGTTTGTGTACAAGGAAACTATATAAAGGACTTAAATATCCTTGGAAGAGATCTTTCAAAAACTATAATAATTGACAACTCACCACAAGCCTTTGCATATCAGGTAGGAAGAGGGTTGCTAAACAAACTCAGATTGGGAAAAGAATATCACAATGAGGACAAATGCTGCCAAACAACGTGATGGGAGAACAGAATTTTCACTGGAATTTCCCTGTTTAATGTCACATTTAGAATTAGAAATACCAAATTGGTTCTTTAAAATTGAGTACAACATAAATAAAGGAAAATCTGAGTAGTAAATGTAAATAAGGGACTATAAGGTATAAAGGTTTAATAGCATTCTTATGAGTTCTAGTAGTAATTTAATTGTAAACATGTTTGAAAATTACAAATAGCTTAACCTTGTTCTTCTGGTCTGTTTGATTTGACATTTTAAAATATTTTCTTAGACTGTTTTGTCAGTATATTTGTATCCTTTGTTAATGACTCTTTGAAATACAGCTTTGACTAGAGATGAGCCATCTTTGCAAGATATATTTTATGTTATGAATATGTTCATGTGATCTCTTTGAGAGTTCCTTCACAGTAAACTGATGTAGAATGAGGATGTAAAGTGAGTTGGGTGTAGATAAAACAAGATTTGCCCTTCTGTGCTTTAAAATGTCCATAATAAAAAGAATAAAATGGGTAAACTGCATGTGGTATTGAAATATGTTCAGTTTAGGTCACTATTTTTATTTGCATTTTGAAATATGTTTTTAAGAATTTCTTCTTGGTTCCTAGATAAAATCATTTCAGTTATCCTCCATCTCAGACACAGTGTTCTGTGTAAATGTTTAAATAAAGATATTTTATCCTAGATATTATTTACTATAAAAGAAATACGGTTTGTATTCTTGTTTTTAGACTCTTTATTGAAATAGCATTGAGTCAATTTGTTATGTTCCTGTGTTTCTGAAATATCCTCCTATTTTCTGGGACACGGTCCCTGTGTATGAGTATATGCTCTCTGATCGTGTTCTCTGTTTAGATTGGCACTACCTCTTCATTCACAATGCCTAGCATTGAATAATAGTAACTGTTTCTTGAATGAGTAAGGGAATGTTTTTAGTTAAATTAATGCAAAACTTGTTTTAATGAGTCTTTTTTGTTGTTCAACTTTATATACCCTAAAAAGAAATTATTCTGAAAACCCAATTAGCCTTTGATTTATTTACTTTTTAAACTTTTCCAAAGTAGGCAAAATGTAGGCAAAAAAAGAATTTAATTACTTATTTATCATTTTAGCTATCTAATGGAATCCCTATAGAAAGCTGGTTTATGGATAAAAATGACAATGAACTCCTAAAATTGATTCCATTTCTGGAGAAACTTGTAGAACTGGTAAGTATATCTTACCTTTTTCACTTACGTTCTTGTTGGCTCAACTTGATTGAAATAAATCTTTTAAGTTGCTTTAAAAAGTCAGTGCTGTGGGAGATTAGGGAAAAGATTGAAATGGATTACATGCATTTATCAAACCTTATAAATTATTTTAAAATTATACTTATCAATACTTTAAAATTAATAAATTATTTTTATTTCACTGGGCTTCCTCTTGCAAGTCACTAAACTAGTTTTAAATCAGTTTTACTTTGCTTTCATAGTTCAGATGTAGAATTATTGCTTATGCAACTAAAACTATGCTGGGAATTGTTTTTCCTATATACATGGATTAATTTTAAAACTAATATATGAAGTAGAATTCAGTGGCTTAATGCTTTTACCTAGCTTTTGGTTTAGCCTGTTACTGTATAATCGTTCTTACAAAATTAAAACTTTAATGGCATTTCTTAAAATCTAAATTTAATTCTAAGTTAATTGCACCTGTGCAGTACATTTATATTTGGCAAATAAACTGGAATAAATAGTGATAACCCTTTTCTGCAAAGTAAAAATGTTCATAATGCTCTTAGGATCATATCTTTGAAATTATGTGGCCTATAAAATGTCTTTTTCTCCGCACAGAATGAAGATGTTCGACCTCACATCAGAGACAGATTTCGCTTGCATGATTTGCTGCCCCCAGATTAAGTTACAAAGACTTGTCAAATCACGAAGGGGGAGAGAATGCAGGACCCTTTTGGACTAAGACAAAACATTGCCATTACTGTTGAAATTTTGCATTTTTGTACCCCGTCTTGCTTTTCTTATCTTTGGTGCCCAATAATAATCAAGGGTTACAGAAAGAGACTTTATCTCAGATTGAATACATACAGTAGGTAGGCTAAAACAGAAGAGTCTTTAGAACTAGTGCAACTCCAGTGAAATTTTTTTATGTACAGGACATCTGCAGTTTATAAAGAATTCTGTTTCTGCCACCAGCAGTTTGACCTGTAGTCACACAGGATTTTATGATAATAACAGAGATGAAAATGGACTTTTATTTTCTCTCTGTTTGGTGCTCTAAGTGGGTTTGTAGCCACTTTTCTGTTACTTTAAGATTCTCATTTCAACAGGAATGGCCAGTAAAAGTTGTTTTATTTTTCCTGTTAAGGTTTATAGCCTTTTTACATTTTTGACCTGTATTAGATTAGAATTTCATTATGCATTCCTTTTAGTTGAGGCGCTTCATAGTTTTCTGGAAATAGTCAGTTTTTAGTTTTTTATTATACATTTGAATGGCCGTTTTCCTGCTTTGTCTGCCTGCATATTGTATATTTGTTTAAAAATATTCTCTACTTTTAGTCCATGTAAGTTTCATTTAGAAAGACATGCATTTATATTTTGTTTCTGTAATATTCTACTGTAGGTGAAATCTTTTCAAAAATCAAGAGACTGGGTAGATAAGAATATATAAATGACTAATCTTCAAATGATTTAAACCATTGTGATGGCATGTGTTCCCAAATGGTAATATCTTGCAATGGCACACAGATTTAATGGATAAAGGTATACCTCAGACTTCACTGTGCTCACCAATCTTAAGAGGAGAATGTGTTTGGTCACCTTTTGGGCTTGATTTGGTTTCTGCTGCCTTTGGTTTCCTCCAGGAATGAAGTATTCAGCACAGTGACTTGGTATTTTTCATTACTTTGCATGAGCTGGTAGTACCTCTGTTATGCTCTCGGTTACAATCAATTTAAAACTCTGTGTAACAGTCTTGGTACCTTACAGTAGCTATGCATAATCCTGTGGCACAGTAAACTCCCAAGCCACCGATGCAGTTAATATGCTCTCATAGTGGTTTTTCTATGCTATGTGAAAATAGTCTTCAAGCCTTGGTTCTCTAATGCAGCTACCACAAGAGGTTGATATTTTTATAGTGGCGTGTAATCTCCTTTTCGGGAGGCTTTTTATGGAAGGTAGAATTTGTAAAAGTTAGTATGCTTTGCCTCTCGACTGCATTAACATGCCACAGGCTCAGACTGTTTTTGTGTAAAGGATGTCAAAGAACGGCACTTTTTCTAAAGAGAAGTTTGATATTTTGTATGCTTGTTAAGAAAGTACAGTATTGGAAATTAAAGGTGGACAACTGATAATTGAGGAGTATGTCACTTAATTTTTTATGTATATTACCTGTTTACTTGTACAACTTACTGTACAAATTACATGCAGCTTCATTTTCAAATGAATCCTTAAAATAAGGAAATCTTTTTAGGAAAACATTTAATTTTTGTATTTTTGATTTTAAAGGCATGAGTTATGTCAGTTTTCAGTGTATTAATGAAAATTTTAACTTTTCATCAGGTTGAGTGTTTTCTTACTATATTATCTGTTGTGTATGTAGTTAGTATATTGTGTCACTGAACTGTTTAAAAATCTAGCATGTAGAGCAAGCCTGTTTTGTGGAAAATCCTTATTCATTAAATAATCATGGCAGGTTTTCTGCAAAGAAAAAAAAGCAGAAGCATTTGCAATTCAGAATACTGGGTTTTTTTTTTGTTTGTTTTGTTTTAATTTAAAGAAAGGTATTTTGCTTGCAGGAAAAAATACTACAGATTCATTTTAATGAGAATCTTTGAAATGTATTTATCTTTAGGGCATCTGGGCATCTTTATGCTGTTTGTCTTCTGTCTTTCTTGAAATAAAATGTACATACGTTACCTTTACATATGCTCTTGCTCAAAATTGTGAACCTAGTTACATTTCTCCTTGTTCCCTTTTTATGCTCAAAACAGCAAAATCCAAAAACTATGAGATCTAAACTTTCAGCCTGCATTATATTTGCTGAAGGCTTTTCTGATTAAGTGACTACAGTCCCAAAGGGCTTTCCCATAACTTAAGGGGAAATGTAAGCACCTGTATACTATTGTGCCCATGAGCACTTTAAATAAACACTGTTTTCAGTCCTGGCTAGAGAGAGTTCCCTGAAGTCCACTAGCAAATTAATCAAGCATAACAGGATTCTTATTTAAAGAAATAAAGGGAAGTTTTGTATGGCCTTAGAAAATGTCTTGAAACCAATTTAATACATACTTTTTTCATTACTTGACTTGCATCATTTTAAATTTAATAACAAAATTTTAAATAATTTATAGAGATGACTAGCTTCCTTCACATTGTTTTATCTTCTTATTACCCCTTTAAAAAAATCTCTTTATAGATGTTATCTTAAATACTTCCATTTAGTTAAGCGGAGGTGTACGAGTATATTTTATGAACTGAGATGTGCCCAGCCCTACAGTTCATGCAGGAAACACGAACTTAAAAACTGACTATAGTAAATGCAGGAGAGATGGCTACCTAATAAGACACAGCAAAAGTGACCTATATACACATTACAACTCTGAAGTTCATATTGTGATATTTCCAGTGATAAATGTCTCTTTTAAGACATTCTTTTAAATATTTGTATTATTGTTAGAATGTTTTAATCAGTTGTGTTTTTTAATTCCATGTAATATATGTAGTCCTAATCAGATTTATATCACCAAATTTCTTCTTGGGTCTTAAAAGAATTAATAACAATTTGAAACCATAAATTGTTTTATAGTAGCTAGCATGTATATTTATTTACCCATGGCTTTATCTTGTTTCCCAAAATTTGGGGGGAATTTGTTAAAAGGCATTGTGACTTCTATAAATGGCTATTTTCTTGTAACTGTCAGTGAAAATGTATGTGTACATTGTTTTTTTTATATTTCTCTGGTTTTTTGCTTTTTTTTGTTGTTTGTTTTGATTTTAGGGTTAAACATAGAATTTTTTTATTTTATTTTATTTTTTTTTTAAGTTCTCTTTGGCCAATGACTTTTTCAACTCAGTACTACTTTCATTCAGCCTTCTAAAGAAGTTCATTTTTCATTGTTTTATTCAGTCAACTTACCTGAAAAAGAGACTTCATCTCATCAATGAAGAAAATATTTCATTATTCCTACAAATCTTTACAGCGAGCACAGAATTCTTCATAAGGACCAGATCTTTTCCACGTCTTGTGTCAATCACATAAATATGAAATGTAAAGGACACTGAAGAGCCTTCATTTATACTAACATGATGGTGTTACATACTACATCATTAGCTAGTTAAGCTTTTCTGACCTGATTTCTCTGTCTTCCTAGATATTTATTTGTTATCTCTTTTAATCTTGTGTATCTAAAATTAACTTAGTTAATAGTCATCCACCGAATAACTATGCCAAGCAACTAGGAAAGAATGTTTATTTTATTTCCCCTTATAGGGGAAGAATGGACTGGAAACAAAAATGTATGGGCCAAAAGGCCTTAGGTTGTCATTCATTCACTTTCTTATTCCTCTCATGACCTATGTTCAAGTATAGTATTTTTCCACTGTTGATGTGCTTGATTATGTCATTACTTTTCATGTCTTCCCCTGAGTTGAAAGCCTGTTAGCAACTTGTATGAAATACATTTTAAATATTCAGAATAAGAACCACAAAATTCAGTATCTTATATTTAAATGCTACTTAAATTATTGGAATCCAAGTCTCCCTCACTAGGATACATTTTTATAAAATGTTTCTCTGTATCTTGAATTGAAATTACTGTCCCAGAGGCAAGAGTTCTTGGGATACAGTGTGTTTTGAGAAATTTTTAAAAGGGTGATAGGAAAGCAACAAGTTTATACTTAAAGTTACTTATGGTTTTGGTATTAGTATTTTAAAATACATCAGTGGTTCCCAAACCTGACTGTTCATTAGAGTTACTCTGAGCTTAAGAAATAGATTCCTGAGGCCTAACCTCTGCAAAATTGTCTCATTGGGTCTACAGTGGGGTGAGAATTCTGTGTTTTTGTTTTTGTTTTAAAGCCTTCAAGTGATTCTAATAACCAGGTTTGGGGAATCACTGTTTTAAAAATGTGACAGTAGTTAGACAGTAGGCAACAAAATAAAATTTACCAGACATCTCTGTGGTAGAGGCTTTTTTGCTCTTTTAAAACTGGGACCAGATTTCACAGAACTTATTCAAGATGCATGGAGGAATAATAAAGAAGATTGAAGCTACTGCTCATTATCATTCTTTCATACTTTTAAGAATCTGCATTCCTAGCACTTGGAATAGTTGGTCATTTACACAGCTAAAGGACACATCCTTGAATGAGATCCTTATATATAAACTGTAAAATATTTCACTATTTTTTTATTTTATAAATCTTTGTAGAAATAAGCAATGGAATACTACTTTCATCTTTTGAAATGGGATTTTTCAAGGCATTGTCCTTTTGGCATTAAGGTAGGGGGGAGTTAATATTCTCTCTGCCTTTTTCCATGTGAATCAATATGAAGTCATGGACATTTAAGAACCTCAGTTTAATTTCTACATATTTACTATGCAGTATAGCCATGAACAAGCAATGTAGACTTAGTTTTCTCATCTTCAAATGCCCTGATCACCCTACCTCACAGGGTTGTTGTGGGGATAAATAAAACTTTTATGGAAGCACTTTTCTTGGACGATATTTTATCAGCCATTAGAAACATTGTAATATCTAAACTTACTGTATAGTGCTTTTTGTTTACAAGTATACATTTTTTTTCACATTTCTTTCCCTTTTGATAATCTTTAGGACAGACCTGTAAGGAACACGGGGGGAGGGGGGGGCTGTGACCCAAGACCTCGTACTTGTAACTGTTCTGAGGGACTTGAATTCAAGTATCATGCTATTTCCCAAGGCCTTGGCATTCTTGTATTATATAAGCATGTTTGTACTTAACTACAAAGCTTTCTCAAGTTTATAAATCAATTTAGCCAACAAAATGTTCTTATAAAGGAATATAATAACAATGTAAAAGCTTGTGGTACAAACTATGCCCTAGCGTTTTAACAATCCAGTTTTTAAACTAGAAGGAAATTCCAACTTCCAAACATGCCTCTTTATTTTTCAAATTAGAAAAGTGTCCGGGATTACAGAGCTGGGATTAGAATCTAGGTCTCAATTACCATTACTCAATGAAATGACTTCAGGAGGAATGGCATTCTTAATTTGTAGAAATATTGTGTGCAGAGGTGAAATAAAACATTTGACTAAAAGTTGAATAAAGAAGAAGTTACTTTTAAAGCAAAAAATTTTTACTCGAAGATATATTTATTGATTTTAGAGAGGGAAACACTGATTGGTTGCCTCCTGTATGTGCCCTGACGGATCAAACCTGCAACCTAGCTATATGAGGTCTGCCCAGAATATACCCAGCCACATAATATGAAAAGGAGACATTTATTGAAGATACAAGAAACATTGTACATAGGACAAAAACGCCTCAGTCCCCTTCAAAGTAAGCACCTTGGAACCTAACAGTTCCAATCATTATCAGCTGCCCCATTTTATTTTCCTGAATTTCATTGACAGTCTGAAATCTATTCCTTTTCAAAGGTGATTTTAGTTTTGGGAAAAGTCAGAAGTTGCAGGGTGCCAAATCTGGGCTCAGGGGGGCTGAGTCACCTGGGTGATTTGATGTTTCACCAAAACGCCAGATGTGATGCTTGAGCAGGCACGTTGTGATGAAGTTGCCAGTCACCAGTTGCCCAAAGCTGTGGCCTTCTGAATCATTGGAATAGTTTCCATGGAGAAATATTCAAGATTAACACAAAATTTGATGCAGATTCATTGCTTTACTCAGTCATTTTGAGTGCAGTGGTCACACAGTACTCATGCTCATTCAACAGCATCTGCTGCCCTCACTGACTAGTACAGTGTAGTCATCACTTGATGCATCACATTCCAGGCCACTCTCCTTGGCTGCCAGGTTACATCGATGACATGCAAACAGTTCTTGTTACATTAACTATGGCTGGACGTTTTCCAGACAGACCTTGTATATACCCTGACCAGGAATCAAACTGACAACCTGGTACACGGGATGACACTCCAACCTATTGAGCCACACTAGCCAGTGCAAGAAGGGGTTTTTAAAAGAAGCTAAGAGCTGGCTGGTGTGGCTCAGTGTATTGAGTGCCAGCCTGTGAACCAAAAGGTTGCTGGTTTGATTCCCAGTCAGGGCACATGCCTGGGTTGTGGGCCAGTTCTCCAGTTCGGGGCATGCATGAGGCAACTGATTGACATCTGTCTTGCACATCAATGTTTCTCTCCCTCACTTCCTCCCTTCCCCTCTCAAGTCTAAAATCTAAAAAAACAAAATAACAAAAAGTAGAGATAAAATCGCAAGAAAGAACCAGATTATGGTGAGCTAAAATGAAGTTTATTTTTTAAAGATTTTATTTCGTTATTTCTAGAGAGAGGGGAAGGGAAGGAGAAAGAGAGGGAGAGAAACATCAATGTGTGGTTGCCTCTCTCACACCCCCAACTGGGGACCTGGCCCGCAACCCAGGCATGTGCCCTAACTTGGAATTGAACCAGTGATCCTTTGGTTTGCAGGCCAGTGCTCAATTCACTGAGCCACATCAGCCAGGGCTGAGAAATTTATTCTTTATATAATGGGCTAAATAACTTGAGCCAATGTAGCTACAAAATAGCACTCTGGTCCCACCCCCTATCTCTGATGAAATTTTTTTTTTCTCCAGTTTTATTGAGTAAAATAGACATAACATGATGCAAGTTTAAGGTATACAATGTGATGATGTATGGATATATTTTGAAATGTTTATCACAGTAAATTAACACATTCTTCATCTCATGTGATTACCATTTTTGTTGTTACAGTGAGAACATTTAAAATCTCTAGTAGCAGCCCTGGCAGGTGTGGCTCAGTGGAGTGGGCACTGGCCTGCAAACCAAGGGATCTCCAATTTGAGTCCCGGACGGGGTGCATGCCTGGGTTGTGGGCCAAGTTCCCGGTTGGTGGCACGTGAGAGGCAACCATACATTGATGTTTCTCTCCCTCTCTCCCTACCTTCCCCTCTCTCTAAAAATTAAAAAAAAAATCTCTAGTAGCAACTTTCAGTTATACAATACACAATAGTTAACTGCCTGCACAACACCAACCAGATCCTCATACAACTGGAAGACTGTTTGTCCAACATCTCATCATTTCCCCCACTCCCTCAGCCCCTTGCTGTGATGAGACTTTATAAAACCATTTTTCCTAAGCTGCAAAGGAATTTAATGCACAGACAGATTTGAGAGTCACTGCAGGAGGCCTTTAGAAATAAATGACTGGGTTTCAGGTGAATAGTTGACTTGGGAGTATTGTAAGTAAGATCATAAAATTCAGAGTCAAAAGACATAAATTTAAGTCTTAACTCATCCACTTACCAGACAAAGCTGAGCCTCAGTTTGTTCATCTGTAAAATGGGTGCATCAAGATTACCTTTCAGAATTACAAAGATGAAACGTGTCAAAGTCAAAGCATGTTATAAACTGTAAGGCAATATACAAATAACTACCAGAATGGAAATGTTAAAGCAGCTAATTCTCATGAGTTTATGTGGAAGATACACATAGTTTGGGGAGATGACTGAAGTTAGAGGAGACAGAAATGGGCAGCAGAATTGGTATAACTATAGATGTCAGAGTTTTCAAGACAGAAAAGACAGCACTAGGGTGCATTCAAAGGAAGATTGGAGAAGTGATCATGGAGAGGCCACCTATGACTGTTAACATGTTTTGATGAAAATATGCTGAGTGTTCAGGAGGACATGGGTAATGAGGAAATTGAAGAATGAGTATTGACTGGCTTGAGAAGTCTGGTAAGTATAATAGTTGGGATAGCAGGCTCCATGATTTGCCAAATTAAAGTCTTACTAATGGATGAGCTAAATTAATTAGAGCTTTAGATTTGATGTATGACAATATTTGTTGACGGTAGTTATAAGTAGCCTTCCTAATGAGTAAAAAACCATTTTAAAACACTGCCTTACCATGAGTTAGACATCGCAAACAGCAGAATAAAGCAAACCTGACACTCCTCAAGCTTACAGTCTAGCAGTGGAGACTATTGTTGAAAAAAAAGGTCAAGAAGGAGAAAACTGATCTGAGGGCACTAACAATCTAATCTGGAAGCCATGCTTAGGTTGGCTGAAGTATTCTTTAAGATGAGAACTGTAGCTCTGGCTGGTGTGGCTCAGTGGATTGAATGCCAGCCTGCAAACTAAGGGTTGCCAGTTCAATTCCCAGTTATGGCACATGCCTGGGTTGCCGGCTGGGTCCCTGGTTGGAGGCTTATAAGAAGCAACCACATCAATGTTTCTCTCCGTCTCTTTCTCCCTCCCTTTCCCTCTAAAAAGAAATAAAATCTTTAAAAATGAGAGCTGTAGAATATCAAAAAAATGTAAAGCCAGTTTTGGTTGGGGGGAAGTGGGGTAAAATCAAGCAAGGGAGTAAATGATCAGATTTGTCTTGAAAGACTACTTCGGCTGCTGCATAGGCAATACAGTGTATGTGTGTGTGTAATTGACAATGTATTCTGTTCCTTTCTCCAAGACAACAAATGGTTAACACATTGGGTGCTAGCATCAAATGGACAGTCTGAGGTCAGGGGAAGGGTAAAGTCCTATGAAAAGCATGGCTTGTCTGGTTTACTGACAGGAATAGGAAGGTACTTTAGGATTTTATGGTATGGAGTTTAATGGAGACAGATGCTGCTATTTCATGCCTTGTAAGATTCTTGGGTAGGTCTGGGAGGGGGTGATTAAAAATAAAAAAAGTTATTCAATTACATAGTTTATATCAAATCATAAATTTTCCTACATATGTAATGAATGATTCAGTGATTTTGGTATTTTATAAATTACTTTTAACCTGGTTCTATTTGTGATTAAAACCTCTTCAGCCTTATTTCATCTTTAGGAGTCTGATGCTTAAGGCACTTCCACTTAAAAAGGATCCATGAGCAGCTCTATTTCATTTTTGCTGCTTCTTACTATCCTATAGCTTTAATGATAAAGTTCTTGAAGGCAGAAGTTTTAATGTTAATTTGTCAACAAACTGATCAATTACTCTGCTCATCTGTAAAACGGAATACTGTTATGTGTGATAACAGGGCTGCCCTTGAGATGAATGTGAATCACAAGTTAGTTGTAAGGACTTAATGAAGTCCCCAGCACATAGTTCCAGCCCATTGTTTCCCTGCTTTCTCATTTCAAAAAGCAATATGCACACCCTGGGTAGGTGGCTCAGTTGGTTGGAGCATCATTCTGTACACCAAAAGATTGCAGGTTTAATTCCCAGTCATGGCACATGCCTAGGTTACGGGTGGATAACAAGAGGCAACCATGTGATGTTCCTTCCTCTCTCTGAAATCAATGGATATATCTTCAGGTGAGGATTAAAAAAGAAAAAGCTGCATGCACAATACTGCGAATAAGTTCTCAATTTCTACTTCAAAAATTTATCAGTGCTGTACACACACAGTCCATGTATTTTTCTTTTTTCTTTTTAGAGGGAGAGGGGGAGGGAGGGGAGAGACAGACACAGAGAGAGAAACATAGATCAGTTGCCTCCTATATGCACCCTGACCCGGGTCAAACCTGCCACCTAGCACCTAGGTATGTGCCCTGACTGGAAATTGAAACTGCAACCTTTTAGTGCATGTGATGAAGCTCCAACTAACTGAACCACCAGCCAGGACACATAGCCCATGTATTTTTCCATAGCACCACTGAACGTTACACCTCATTTTCAATTACATGTGGTTTAATACTTCGAAGTTAATATCCCAAGAACCTACAGTTGTACTTGGTACAGGGTAGGCACTCAATATTGATCTGTTGAATAAATAAGTGAATGTGCTCACATTTCAAAGTTTGGACCTCTATTTATAAGCCCCCAAAATTGATTAATTCAAGTGCAGCCCAGAATTGATGAAATTCAGCAGAACTAGTTCACACTAAACTCACAAGACACTAATTTTTTAAAGTTATATTTCAATTTCATTCATTTACTGTTGGCAATTTTCCTCCTTATGAAACTAAATCACAATCACATGCCTGCTTCGTAAGGGTGGAACTAGAGAGAAAGTCTATTGAAAGAGAATCATAATGACTAACATTAACTCAACAGGATGCCCTCATCTCTACCAGATACCTGCTAAAAAAGTCTTTTAAGTTACTTTCCCTTTTCTCTGGAGACTACCAAAATCTTCTTAGGCCTCACTTTCTCTATTATTTCACCTTCTTTCTGTTAACATTTTTAGATACATTGTCTTAGAACATCTTCAGGCATGTTAATACAGATGACTATATTGCCACTTAAGAAATATCCAGTCCTGCTTTCCTGAGACTCCACCTTAGGGTAGTTGATTGGATTTCACATCCTCTTAGTCACTTATTTACTATTTCCTAGTTCAGGTACTGCTCCAGTGCTGTGAGCTTACTAATAATGTAATAAAAAGGCGTCTTTCTAAGGACCTGGCTGTATTAATTTTCTTTTGGGAGTACGTTTCATGAAGAGAAACAATGGCCTGATAGGCAGGTTTTTCCTGGAAGAAAACCAGTTCTGCATAGAATTGTATTCATGTGGTCACTCAACAGTTAAATGCCTACTCTGTGCCACACCCAGACTTAATACAGCAGAGCTTAGTCTCTTAAGATTTGTTATATGAAATTAGACTACTAGGATGTATTTAAATTTTTTAGCTGAGGCCAAGAATGGGACACTAGAAAGATATTGGGGTACCTCGACGCATTTCAAAAAGAGCTGGACAACTGGACCTCAAGAGAAGGCAAAAAGGCAGTAAGGTGGCCTGGAAAATCTTCACTTCCTCAGGAGTTTGTGGTCTTCCCTTTTGTCATCAGCCACCAATTCCCAGGCAGTGAAAAGTCTCATCCCAAATTCTAAAGCCCTGGGAAAGAGAATCTTTCCATAACAATTTGCCTCAAAGCATATGAGGCTTAAGATAACTTAGCTCTCATAGATCTGTGGGTTGACTGGGCTCAGCTGGACAACACTTGCTTGAGGTCTTCTGTGGGCGCACTTAAATGGTACTTGGATATACAATCATCAAAGGCTAAACCAGGATAGATGTCCAAGATGGCTTCTTCACTCCCATGTCTGGCATCTCTGCTGGGATATCTGAAATAGCCAGGGGTTGGCTGAGTATCTCTCTTCCTAAACAGCCTTTCCATATGGTTATCTGGTAGTAAGACTTCTTAAATGGCAGCTGGCTTCCACCAGAGTGAGCATTCCAAAAGGCACAGGTGTTCAGCTGCAAGGCCTGCTATGGCCTAGCATTGGGTGTCACTTCTGTCCTATTCTACTGGTCAAAAATGAATCGCAGGGCTAGCCCAGGATCAAGAAGAGCAGACTACACAAGAACTAGCTTGAATACTGTTCACTAAAGGGCCATCTTTGGAGACTAGCTACTAGAGAATTTGAGGATTCCACTGGCTTACTTATAACCCACCTAGGGGCAGATCCAGATTTTATATCATTTGAAGCATATACAATTTGGAGGGCTTTCTTGAAAAATGGAGGGCACATGCAATGAGAGACCCTGAAGATAGAGTTTCATTAACTTCACAGGTAACCTGCTTCTGACCCCCCTACCCAAATTAGCTATGGTAAAAAAGCAAGTGTGGTTTTGGGGAGCCCACTTATACTTGTGTACTAGGACAATTTCCAGACAAGGAGGAATTATTGTGAGCTTTCCCCACTCCTCACCAGAAGTGTCCAGTGTTCAGTTCAATGTAATCTGATAATTTGAATGTCTAGAACCCAGGTCTCCTGACTCCCAATAGTGAATTTTCAAATATCAATACACCGTATTCCACAGTGGTACAAATTTTTAAAAATCTTACTCTATCCTTTCTATGTTTTCCCTCTGCTCCTTAAATGCTGATGTCCTTCAAGGTTTCTTCTCATTCTATCCTATCTTCAGATGGCCTCTTTCACCTGATAATATCACTGCCATATGACTCCTAGTCCTCTATCTGTAGCCCAGGCTTCTATAGTTCCAAATATGTAGCAGCCATTTCTATTTGGATTTCCCACATAAATGTCAAGATCTGTGTGGCCAAAACTTAATTTATTCCTTCTTGTGATGACAGGCACCATACAGTCATTTTTAAAAAACCTTTATTGAGCATGCTAGGCACTGGGAATACAGTAGTAAAGAACATAGATAAGATGCCTGTGCTTCAAACAGACATTAAATAAATAAAGTTATTAGAGATTGTGATAAATGCTATGGCAAAAAAGTGATGACATAAGAGTAACTGTGGGAGGCTCCTTGCAGGATTGAGATCAGGGAAAACATTTTTGCAAAGGTAGTAGTTGCACTTTGATTTGAAGGGGGAAAGAAGTCAATCATGTAAAGAGGTGTGGGAAGAGCATTGTAGGTAGAAAGTCCAAAAATAGGTAAAGGCTTAGTTGACTTAGAGGGCCTTTCACGCATCCTCCCGCTCCCCCACCGTTAATGTCACCTTTTTACATTAACCTCACAATGCTGCTTTTTGTTTCAGTCATCACACTGTCGAAATCTATTTCCCACATATCTTAGTTACTTCATTGTGCGTACCTTGAGGACAAGGCTCGAGTTTATGCCTAGCGCAGACCGAGTTCCGAAGTTATTCTGCGAAAGAATGAATAGTGCACTGGCCTCAAGCAGCTCACAGGAAGGGAAAATCCTCGAGCACTGGGGCTCTCTTCGATCCCTTCGTGACTATCGCGAGACAAACGTGCCAGGAGCTGAGTCCGAGCACCCTGGCTGGAACGGCTGCCAGAACACCGCCCTCTACACTCGCTCCTACTCCGGCGCCCCGTGCACGCCGGCTTCCAGACGGATGTTCCCTGCACTCTCCCGGGGTCGGGAAGTTAGATAGGCTGGGAAGGGGAGGCGACGGCAGGCGAGGGACAGACAGGAGACATCTCTGGAGCTTCCCCGCAGTTACGTTTCATCCGAAGGCCCAGGCTAGCTTGGCGGCCTCCAGGCCGTCTCTTCTCCCCGCTCCGCCTCCCGGGACACGAACTGCTCCGCCACGCCCTCCCGCGCGACCCACAGCTCCTCTGGCCACGTACCACGCCCCCTCCCCGCCCTCGCGCGCGTCACCGCCTCTAGAGTGGGCGGGGCCTGGGCCCGGGCGTACAGTCAGCCACGGTCCCAGCCTGCTCTGCGCGGGCCAACGAGAGCAAATCCAGTGATTCACCTCCGCCGTGCTAACTCCTCGCTGGCTCTCCCCTCACACACGCTCACACCCGGCTAGACATGGCGGCGTCAGCGGCGGCGGCGGCGGACTCCGACTCCTGGGGTGAGGAGAAGTTCCGGGGGCAGGGCCCGGGCCGGCGTTGGCCCCTCGCCGAGGCAGGCACTAATGTGGCTCGCTCTCTTCCGTAGACGCGGACACGTTCTCTGTGGAAGACCCGGTGCGGAAGGTGGGGGGTGTTGGCACCGCGGGCGGGGACCGCTGGGAAGGCGAGGACGAGGACGAAGACGTCAAGGTGGGTGCGGGCTGGCGCCGTCGCGGGTGGGGTTGCCCACCGACGGGCGAGTGGGTGGACTCTGGGCCCAGGGGTGCCGCCCGGGCCTGCGAGCCCTGGGCTCAGGCGCGAGCTTAGGGCCTGGCAGTGCCCTCTTCCCCTCCACTCTCCGATCCTATGGGCCGCATACGGGCAGCATGGCCTTTTGGCCTTCCTTGGTAAGGACGGGGGCTACCCCAGCCCCAGCCCTTCGTCGATCCTCACCCCGGCCTGGATCCCATTCGCTTACTGGCGACAGGAGGTGACAGCAGTGGCCGGGCCGGCCCACGTGCAAACTTGGAGCTTCTCTGGGAGACGAAACTGGCAAGTTGTGGATTGAGCCCCACGGCTTGTCCCATATGGAAAATCTTGCAACGCACCTGCCTTTTCGAGCTCAAGTCTCCCCAGACCATTAATTCATTTATGTACCCGAAGGCCCAGTTGTAGAGTTTACACAATTAGATAGGTGAAATATTGTGGCTTAATTTTAACTTTTGTTTGTTTTCCCACACAAGAGAAATAGAAACAGTCAAGTCAAATGACTTTTAGCCTTCCTTCACACACCCTATGGTAAAAAGATGAACTGACAGCCAGCAATTATTGGTCAGAAACCTGAGTAGTCCACACAGCGGCCTAAAAAATGTAGAGTTGACAGAGTGACATTAAATCTTAACACGAGATATTGAAGATTTGGTGGTTGGAGTAAAGAGGGAAACAGTGCTTATTTTTCCTGTGCGTTGAAGATCTGAACCAGATTTATCTTCATCGTTTGTTTTCTCTTTTTTTTTTTTTTTAACCAGCTTCAAAAGTCTTAAGCCCAGCATAGTTGACTCTTATTACCAAAGTTCTCACAATCTTTTTAATATTGTGCAGATAAAGTTTTGTATGAATTGGAAAATGGTATTTCATGGTTTTGATTCATTTAGTGAATGTTTTACTCCAGCTTCTACTCTTTAGCATATACTCTACAAGTTCTTCTGCTTGGGTTGAAAACTTAAGCTAGAAAATCACTATTAACTTAATATTAGTACTGCTTTTGTTTGGATTTTACCCTTTTCTCCTGAGTCTGATGAGGTGAATGTTCAATTTATCGAACAACCTGAGGTTCAGAAATGATGGAAGCTTTGCACACATTGGGGTTAAAAAATGAGTAGTATTGTGAAGATACTTAGGTACTTCATTCACTTGTATAGACATGGAAAGGGATTGTGTTAACCCCTTCCTTGCAAGGTATAAATTATTTCCCTACATTGTAGAGGACTTTCTGATTTGAGCCTTTAGTTGAGGTTTGTTCTTTAAATTTTCTGTGTATACCTGGATGCAGCAGTTAAAACATCTGTTAATGAAAATTGGAAATAAGTTATCAAATGCGAAGAAAAGATCAGAGAAATCTGGACAGAAGTACCAGAAAATGAGGTTTGAATGGAGTAGTCTGGACTGACATCGTGAAGTGGACTGCCTGAGATTATTGGAACTAAATGGTGTCAGTTCTGATAAATATAATTCTGATCACTTGGAATTAATTTTAGAGATTTACAAGTTGTAAGGGACCATAAGAGTCATCTGGTCCAGTCACTCTTTCAGTGCATTTTTTTTTTCTTTTATATAGAATAGCTTATTTCTTTTATGTAAACATTAAAGTTTATCTTGGAGAAAAAAACCTGAACTTGTCTGTTTTATTTCCAAGTTTAAATGTTGGTTTATTTCTGTTGAGTTTCCTGAAGATTCTCATGATATGATATTCATGAAGTAGTTTGATTCCTGGACTCTGAAATCAGACAGACCTGTGTTGATATTGTTGCCTTGACATTTTCTATATTTGTGGTCATAAACAAGTTTTTTAACCTTGCTGTTTTAGTTTCCCAGTCTGTGGATTGTCATAGGAGCTACCTGAGATAGTAGAGGAGGCATTAAGCACAGTTGGCACTCAATAAAAGTTAATTCTCTCTTTAAGATATAGTCTTATTTTTTCTGGCTAATGGAAAGTATGCTTAGGCTGTTTAGATCTAGTGTTTTGTGCCACATTTTTGATTTCCTAAGCTCAGAAGGAGTAGCTTCTCTCCATAGTGGCTGTTTACTGTGAATTTTGTGTTTTGAATGGAGTGAACATGTTTATCAAGCAAGTTTTTGCTTGCTCAAAAGTTACCAGTCTAGAGTTGAATTTTGTATCCTTGGATGGTAGTAGTACCAAATTTCTGAATACTTAGTTTTAGTACCTAATCCTTTCCTAAAGAGATGCAAACAAAGCTTAGTTCCCTTGACATTTAGTAACTCATAGTCCTTAAAACAATATGTGAATTTAAAAAAAGTCTTCAGAAGATATGTGGAAACAATAAGTTCTTCAGTTTACATCAGTATCTAGTGTTTAATATTTAATAAGAGTATAGATGTAATGTCATTTGTAATGTCCTGAGAATTGAAAGGAAAACTGAGTTTTTGTTGCAATAATTTTCTCCAGTAGTTTACAGTATTTCAGTAGACATTATAGCATTTTGCCGTGCTTGACTTTTCAAGTAGCTGTGTCGAAGTGGCAGAAGTGGATTTAGGTGAAGTTGTAGAATTGTTAATATTCATGGGGTGGGAGAAAGCCTATTCTTTCCAGTTAAAAAGGTTAGAACTAGGGAGCATACTTTTTTGTTACACTGGCTTTAGCTTTATTTTACTTTTCTTACTATACTGATGTTATGCAGAGGCGGTGGGAGGAATTGTTCGTTTGATAGTTATCACTGGACTCCTTCCCCATTGCTGAAAGGATGCGTATGTTGTCTTGACAAGAAAGCAGTGAGTACTTACCCCACTGTGTGCAGGTACAGCTTTTACTGCATTTTACTAGTCTCCCAACTTTTTAGTAAAACAGATTAGAAGCTGGATTTATTCAAAGGATGTAGTTTGTTTTGAGAAAACTGCTCCTAGTGGTTGTTCATGCATCATAGGCATTTGCTTGTATAATGTTATTATAGAATTTCTTAAAAAGATCCTAGAGAACTGACTTAGTTGAAAACTGCCTACCTTATCCTCCCCATTGAACCGTCTTTTAGGATCCTTTGTGGGTTAATAGCTTAAATCTACCACAGTGAGGACATTTTGCAAGCATTGGAAATAACACTTCTGAAGAAGGGACCTATATTTCAGAGAAATGGGAGATTGTTAGGAAATACTCAGAAGGTGGGCATTTTGCCAGAAAATGGGTATCTTGAAGTATGTGTATAACTTATTATGAAAAATTTCGAACATAAACAGAAGTAGAAAAGTTTAATAAACCCACGGCCAGTCTTCTTTCTTCTATATCCCTACTTACTGCTCTCCTCCCTCAGCTAGATTATTTTGAAGAAAATCCCAATTATGTCATTTCAGTACCCTGTCAGTTTTTATTAATGTAAGTTTTTAGTTAGGAAGCATATTTGTTATTGAAAAATACTTACATAATGTTATTGTAATGTTGGGACACTGAAAATAAATAGGCCACTTGTTTTGAGTTCAGTGTCTTGATCGTGATCTTGCTAAACCGGGAATTTCAAGAAGCATTGATTGATAAGGTATATTAGACAGGTAGGCATTAAGATGGAATTCAACTGAATGCTGAGCCATACATAATAGGATGTCAAAAACTTAATGAAATTGAATTAAATGAATGACTGGGCTTCCAGAGACCAGCAAAATTCTGAGATGGTGGAAGAACATTTTTACTTTTAAAATTATTTATTTATTTATTTATTTATTTATTGATAGATTCATAGCTAGATAGATAGATAGATAGAGGGGAAGGGAGGAAGAAAGAGAGAGAGAGAAAAATTGATGTGAGAAACATTAATGGGCTGCCTCTGGTTCATGCCCTGACTGAGGACCAAACCTGCAACCCAGGCATGGGCTCTTCCACTTTGCAGGATGGCGCTTAACCCACTGAGCCACACTGGTTGGGGCTGAATTTTGGTGGGAAGTCCAGCCTTGCCAGGGGCCATTACAGAGTTCTGAGGCCTCAGAGTAGGTCAGTACAGTTTACAAAATACCAGCCAGTAAAAAGCTCTTTTTCTCTAAGAGAGTATGCTTTATTTAAAAAACTACTTAAAAAGGGGAAGGAGTATATGTTAGTGGGCTATGGATATGGGGCAGATATGCTCTTTTGAAGCTACTTCTATTTGATGATCTATAAATATATCTTGCGTAAGTTGGAAAGCATTTTCAGCCCTAAATGTGTTCTCTCATTGCATGTGACATTCTGTTGTTGTACATTATAATAACGACAGACCAACCACCTTATTGGCCGTATTGTTAGAAATAAAAAGAAAGGGTTTAAAATTTTATGTTTTGTTTTCAGTTGTTAGTTCAATTAGGAAGCAGTTTTTAAACTTGAAAAGCAGCCATATCTTTCAGAGAAATGGCTCAAATGATATTGGGTGTGCATCTGTAGAAGAGTATAGATAAGCAAGTAGTAGTTTATAAAGAGCCTCTTTTCTAATGAAGCTAGCCATTGTAGGAGAGCAGCCTGGCTGATCTTTTGGAGAGAAATTGGATATAATAGTTGGAAGATTTATTGGGACCTAAAGTAATTAGGTAAGGAATGGGATATTGATAGGTAGTCTCTTAAAGCAAATAACCATTTAAAGCATACTCCCCATTTTAAATGTTAATTTTAGGTGTTTCTCTAGAAATTCTTTTAGCGTTTTATCTGGATTTGTTGTCAGCGTTTATGGAGTTCTAGTGTTTATAGAAAATTGGACAGATTTAGATAATTCTACCTTACATTTACTTTTATGGGACCTACAAATTTTATAACTAAGGAGACAAAAGCTCTTTTGCGTTCCTGGGGAAAGCTACCTGGTCTTTTGCTTTTGGGATTATATCTGTTTGGAAGTGCTGACATCACTATGCTTTCTCCTTGAGGGATTTGTCACCAGTATGGTAGTACAGGAAAGGCATCCCTTTCAATTGTCCTTTTATGAACTGAGAAGTACATGTCATGGTTGTTTCCAGGACTTGTTAGGAGACACTGCTTTTGCTACTAAAATCCTCTTTTGTGGAGTTCTAGGTAGTCTTATTATGTCTGGCTGATGGAACAGTTTCACTTGACTGACTGGGGTAGGGTTTTTGCTTTGATGGGGAAACCAGAGACAGGGATAGAGGTGTGGGACATAGTGTGATTGAGATACTGAGTGATATGGTAGGGTGGGGGTGATGTTTTACTGGGAAAGGGAATTGAACAATAGCATAGAACAAAATGCTTTGTTGTATCTGTTCCTCTGTTTTGTGATAATTGGAATGGAACTGCTCATTTTCAACCATACTTCTCCCTTCTTAGCCTTTCAGTACCTGAAATGCTAGTCTAGTTTCTTAAAATTAGTTTAAAACCATAACAGGCAATTTGAGATGGGTAACTGATGTAGTTGTAGCTGGACATATCTTCTTAGTATGTACATAATCCTTATCTTTGATGAGATTGCCTGTGATTGAAAGAACAATTTTAGTGGGGAGGGACCTAGTTCCCAGATAGTTATTTTATACTTTAGGACTTAAGTAAGAAGTCATGTTTACCATGATACTTTAAAGGAACTTTGGTCCATTCAGAACAGGTTCTTTCATTATTTTTCCCTGAGATTATGGGGTACCTATCTCTGGGTCTTAATGTCTTTCTTTGTCTGTAAAATAGGGATAACAACACTTCACTTAAAGGACTTTTGTGAGGGTTACTGTGTTACTTACATATAAAGCCCTTTACACCATGCCTGGTGCAAAGTAAGCACTCAATAAATGCTACCTATCTATCTGTCTTATCTGTCTATCTGTCATCATCATCATCATCTTCAGAAGACAGCTGTAAATATGCATGCACTCCTGGGAAATAAGCAAATGGTCCTCCTATCCGAAGCATTGCCTAAGCAGCATTCCACTCACAGACTCAGCTCCCCTATGTTCTATGGAGATTAAAACAACAACAAAATACCTGGTAGTTAACTTTTTTCCCTTTTTCTTTATTTTAGAGAGAGAGGGAGAAACAGAACAGACATTGATATTTGTTTTCCATTTATGCATTCACTGGTTGATTGTGTCCCTGGACCTGGGATCAAACCTACAACTTTTGTGTATCAGGACGACACTAACCAACTGAGCTACCCAGCCAGGGTAGTAAACTTTTATTTTTAGTTCTCTGGTTCCTTTCCTATGGTGTATTCATATAAGGACTTAAGTAAACCAGAAAGGTAATGCAGACATTTACTCTCTTGTTACTATAGTATCTCAGATATGCAAACAATGAGTAGCTGATTTGCTTTATTTCTAACCAATAAAATAGCTTTTTGTTTAATTTAATTTATTTATTTATTAAAGATTTTATTTATTTTTTAGAGAGAGGGAAATGGAGAGAAAGAGAGAGGGAGAGAGAGAAACATCAGTATGTAGTTGACTCTTGTTTGCCCCCAACCAGGGCCCTGGTCTGCAATCCAGGCATGTGCCCAGATTGGGAATTGAACTGGCGACCCTTCTGTTTGCAGGCCAGCACTCAATCCACTGAGCTATACCAGCCAGGGTGTATTTATTTTTTGATTTTTCAATTACAGTTTACTTTAGATATTTTCTACTGGTTTCAGGTGTATAGTATAGGGGTTAGTCATAAACTTTACAAACTGTCCCCCACAATATTTCCAGTACCCACCTGGTGACATACCTAATCATTGAAATACTATTGACTATATTTTCTATATTGTACTTTATATCCCTGTGACTATTTTGTAACTACCAATTTGTACTTTTAAAAATATTTTATTTTTTGTTTATTGATTTTTAAATGTGTTGCTTTTTAAGATTTTATTTCCTTCTTAGAGAGAGGGGAAGGGATAGAGAAAGAGAGGGAGAGAAGCATCAATGTGCGAGAGATACATTGATTGCTTGCATCTTGTGTGCCCCTCAACTGGGGACCTGGCCCGCAACCCAGGCATGTACCTGACTCAAAATCGAACCAGTGACTTTTTGGTTCACAGACTCACACTCAGTCCACTGAGCCACACCAGCCAGGGCCAATTTGTATTTTTTAATTCCTTTACATCTTTTACCCAGTGCCCACCCCCACCCCCGAACCCCCCAACCACCTATCTGCTCTTGGTTTGCTTTCATTCTGTGAACTTTGAACTGTGGATTAAATTGCCAAGGAAAGGTGATTATAAAAATATTTTTTACCTTGTACAAGTTCTTTCTACTCTGTTTGTAGACCTTAATTGAGACTTTTTGTTTCTTTGGTAGACTTACAGATTTTTATTAAGAGACAGGGCTTGGTTAGTTTATATACCTAGACCGATTCAGATTTATGATCTGTCTTGTTATAAAACTAGAAGCTTGGTGTCACAGTTAAGGGACATTAGTCAGCCTCTGCATCTGCCGGTAGCATTAGGGCTGCATGCTCTGCATCTGCCATCCTATGGCTCATCTTTGAATGGTGTGTTACAGTGTGCCTGGTGGTTGCTTAGACAGTGACCAGGCTACCTGTATATTAAAGCCCTGTTTAAACACAGGGCTGTGTCTGTCCTTATTAAACTTAACCCTTTAAAATTCTGTGGAGCCTTTAGAAAATTATTTTGTAATTGGTTTATTTTTAGCTCAATGACTGTATTAGGCATAGAAAAGACAGTATAGATCCACCTTAAAGTGCTCTGCCCAAGTTAGGGAATGTGTTCCATGAACCTGTTTATCAGTTCTTGAATCCTCTTAAATACTAAGTATGGGAAACAGTTTATTCTTGTATTATTTATTTATTAGTGTATTATTTCCCATACAACCAAGTGTAAACCCACTTTTGCCCCACCCTACACTGTATTATGTAGCTTTAGTTCAGTAACCAGGGTTGTGTTGTATGAAATATTGTTTGAAATAATTGAGCCAATGGTTAGCATTTTGTATGTTTTTATATTTGGGAGAATAAGAAGTATAAAGTCCTTAATTTTTTATTTTTAAATCACTGAATTTAAGAGATCCTGTTAGTATTGATTTGGTTGTCTTGTGTTTTAATTTTTTAAAAATTTTTATTTATTGATTTTAGAGAGGAAGAGAGAGAGAGGCAAGGGGGAGGAAGAGAGAGAAACATCAGTTCATTGTTCTACTTATTTATCTAATTGGTTGCTTCTTGTATGTGCCCTGCCCCAGGATCAAACACTCAACCTTGGCATATCAGGATGATGCTCTAACCAACTGAGCTAACCATCAGCGCTTGTGTTTTGTTAATGGAGAAGCTTTTTTTTTTTTTTTTTATGGAATTAGACAAGTTGATATAAAAGCTCATATGGAAAACAAACATGTAAGAATGCCCAAGAAAACACTCAAAAACCTGAAAACCTACAAGAGGAGACTGGCCCCAGCCTACATAAAAACATACTATAAAGCCTATATAGTTAAAGCAATATGGTACTGGTGTATGAAGAGACAATAGACCAGTGGAGTAGTATAGAAAGCAGAAATAGACCAGATACTTGTAAAAATATAATAGTATATGTTAAATGACGGGGCAAAGGAGGATGTTTTAATAAATGATACTGTGACAACTAGATAACCATTTGGAAAAAGATAAAATTAGATCCATACTTCACACTATACAATAGAAAATCCAGATGGATCAGATATCTAAATGAAAAAACAATGAAACCATACATATTCTGGAAGAAAATTCCATGCTGTAAGAAAATCAAGAAGCAGTGAAAGAAAAGATTTATAAATTTTACTGCATTAGTGTGGTGGGGTGTGTGGCACTTTATGGGGAAACACTAGAGGCATTTCCATTAGGAGAAGAATAAGGCAATGATGCCCATTATCTCTACCACTGTTCGCATTGTGCTCTAGAGGTTTGGCAAGTACAATTAGATAAAATGATTCAATTGTGGAGGCATAAGAATTGGTAAAGAAGAATTAGCCCTGGCTGGTGTGGCTCAGTGGTTTAAGCATCAACCTAGCAACCAAAGGAACTGGTGAAGAAGTAAAGCTATCTCTTGTTCGCAGATGATATGGTAGTATATCTTGAAAACCCTAGAGGATCACTGATGAGACTGACTTAATAAATGAAATGAGTAAGGTAGTAGGTTATAAAATAAACATAAAATTAACCAGTGTTACCCTAATAAATTCAATTTAAAAGAAAAAATAAAAACCCTGGTCATGTAGCTCATTTGATTAGAGCATTGTCCCAATATGCCAAGGTTGCAGGTTCGATCTCCGGTCAGGGCACATACAAGAAAGCGACCAATGATGCATAAATGAGTGGAACAACAAAGGGATGTTTCTCTCAACTCCCCCCATTTCTAAAATTAATTTTTAAAAAACCAACCTAATAGCTTTTCTATACACAGATAACCAGTTAAGAGGGCATAAAGGGGGGGGGCTATTTATATTAATAACACAGAAGATAAAATATTTGGGAATAAACCTAAAGAGAAATGTGTAAAACCTATAAGAGAGAAACTTTAAAACACTCCTTGAGAGATATAGAAGTTAACTTGAACAAATGGAAATAGCCCTTTTTCTTGGTGAGGGCAGCTCAACATGATAAAATGTTAGTTCTCTGCCCTAGTCAGGTGGCTCAGTTAGTTGGGTGCTGTCTCACAAAGTGAAATGTCATGGGTTTGATCCCTAGTCAGGGCACATAGGTAGGTTGTGGGTTCTGTTTCTGTCTGGGCGCATACGGAAGGCAGCCAATGTTTCTCTTTCACATTGATGTTTCTCTCCCTCCCTTTCCCTCTAAAATCAATCAATCAAAAATATCAGTTCTCCAACATTAATTTATAAATTTAATGCAGTAACAAAAAAATACAAACAAGAATTTTTCTATGGAGTTAGACAAGGTGATAATAAAATTCACATGGAAAAGTAAACATACAAGAATTATTAATGGAGGTTCTTTTCTTTAGGATAACTGGGATGATGATGATGATGAAAAAAAAGAGGAAGCAGAAGTAAAACCAGGTGAGCCACTGGGGTTCCTCCATTTTTGGTTAATTTATGTCTTAGTGAGCACCTCGTGCTTATGTTAAGACAAATAAATAACAAAATGCTCACAAAGTTGAAAACTTTGGTATTTTGAAACCAAACATCCTTCCATTCCCATTTTCTTTTCCGTGCATCTCTTCTTTCACAACATAACGGATTAGTTATCTGCTGTTTTGAGTTACTGTTAGGAGAGAGTAAAGGGTATGGCATCATAGTTGAATAATCTCAGTCCTGTCTAAAGGATTGTGCGGAAATATGAAGGGAAATGTTTGCATCTTAGGGTTCAGGTTAGAGAGGAAAACAGGAGTCCCAGAACATTCCCATTCTTTATTTGCCAGGAAATCACCATATGAAATTGGAACTGGGAGGGGTTTGGTCTCTTGAAGTACACAGGTATCATGTCTGTCTCATCCATACACTGGAAAATATTCAAGATAATTGATTTTAAAATTTCTTTACTTTCAGAAGTAAAAATTTCAGAAAAGAAAAAAATAACAGAGAAGATAAAAGAGAAAGAACGGCAACAGAAGAAAAGGCAAGAAGAAATTAAAAAGCGGGTAAGTACTGTTGATGTTGTACTACTGTTGATTTTCTGGAATATTGAACTCTCACATCAATAGTGGTACAGTGTCTTATAGGCAGCAAATATTACCCAGCAATTTGAGGAGCTTTGTAAAGACTTTAAATGTACACCATTAGATAAGTGATCCCAAAACTGAATTGTGTGGTTTTTGCAAAAACCAAACCCAGAAACTATGTATTAGAATACCTTTTAAGTTTTCACAAACATTTGGAAACAGTCATGATTGTGTAATGACCACCATCAGTGATTTTTTTTGCCTGCACCTGTAGTTCTTTCTAGTTGTGATTAGTCTTTATTTGCAGTTTACATATTGAGTGAAATACAAAAAGCATCCATTTCTCTGCTGTGTACTATATGTTTTTGTTTGAATATTTGGAACAAGATCAAGAATCTTGTATCAACTTGTGTTTTGAATAGAAAACACATTTACATGATTCAGAAATCAAAACAATATTAAGAAGCACTCCTGCTCTGGCCAGTGTGACTCAGTGGATTGAGCGACCTGGCCTGCCAACCGAAAAGTCACCAGTTCAGGTTGCCGGTTCGATTCCTGGTCAGGGCATATGCCTGGGTTGCAGGCTGGGTTCTCTGGCTGGGGGGCCTGCAAGAGGCCGCCAATTGATGTGTCTCACACACATTGATGTTTCTCTCCCTCTCTTCCTCCCCCCACTTCCCCTCTCTTTCTAAAAAGTAAATAAGTAAAATCTTTATTAAAAAAAAAAATCACTCCAAATCCTTCACTCATTTATCCTGTTTCTCTTCCTCTATCTCATAAGTAAATACTGTTTTTTTATGTTTGCAAGGGTGTCTTTATGTATTTGGATACAACTGTATATTCTTTTTTTAAAAAGATTTTATTTACTTTTAGAGAGATGGGGAAAGAAAGGGAGAGAAACATCAGTGTGTGAGAGACACATCCATGAGCTGCCTCCCACAGGGCCCCAACTAGGGACCTGACTCACAACCCAGCAACCCAGGCATGTGCCCTGAACTGGGAATCGAACCAGTGACCTTTTGGTTCACAGGCCGGCACTCATTCCACTGAGCCACACCAGCCAAGGCACAACTGTATATTCTTATTCCTTTTTTATTTTATGGTTGTCACCTTGCTTTATTTAATATATCAAGGATATCTTTCCATATCAGGTCATAGACAGTTTTTTCCCCTTGACTTTTCATTAAGAAAAATTTCACACATAAAAGAAAATAGCATAATGCATAAATTATACACATAGTATAATGAATAAATTATACACATCACAGTTAATTTTGCCATACTTGTTTCATCTTTTTTTTCCCCCTAAAATAAGATCAAATAAATAACAAATATTATGCATTTTTCAATTGCCCCAAATGGAATACTTTAGAGGTAATTCTGTGTGCTTCGTATTGTATCACATCAGTAATCACGTACTATGTGTCTTATTTTTAGTGATGCTAAAATTGATCACTGGGTTAAGGTGGAGATAGCCTGATCCTACTCATAAAATCACATATTTCTTCTGGCAAGTAATCCAGATTCATGTCAGCTTCTCACCCAATAGTTTTGTATCATTGATCATTGCCTAATTATTTTATTAGGTATTGCGGAATGGTGATTTTTCTCATTCTGTGACTTCTCTTTTTGTATTGGCTGGCTTTTTTTTCTTTTCTCTTTGGTTATTTTGCATATGGTTTCTAATAAAGAGGCAGAGTAAAATCTTAATTCTTTTTGTTTAAAAGATTTTATTTATTTTGGGGGGGGGGGGAGGACGGGAGAAAGACAGGGAGAGAAACATCAGTGTGTGAGAGATACATTGATTGGTTGCCTCTCACATGCCCCAGCTGTGGGTGGACCTGGCCCACAACCCAAGCATGTGCCCTGACTGGGAATCAAACCGGTGACCTTTTAGTTCGCAGTCCGGCACTCAATCCACTGAGCCACACAGGCCAGGGCATTTTTTTAAATTACCAATTTTCAGAGTAAGGAATGGGTGTAATAACCTCAAGTGGTGAAAAATGAGGGATTTTGTGGGTTTTATTTTTGAGTAAATTTATGTATTTACAGATTTTTATAAATTCATTGTGTTTCACTAAGATACAGTAAGTTTTTTTGATGCTCAGATTGTCCCAACTTTGGCCGGTAGGAGTCCCTTTCAGTAGTTCCTATCTTCATCCTTTTGACAGAACCCCATTAGTCTTTGAAAGCTTTCTTGTGTTTTTTTGACACAATAAGAAGCTCCAGGCTCACCTGATAAACTCCTTCTTAAGCATGGAATCAGCAACTCCTTTGAGGTTTCTTTTAGAAGGAAATGGTATTTAGAGGCCAAATCTAGGCACTCCTAGTACTTAGTACGATATTACGGTCGCCTTGCCATCTACACCCCTTTTTATGGATTAAGCTAGGGAAGTGTGTGTGTGTGTAATCATTAGTTCATGTTAATATTTTTCTCTTACTCTTATAATTAATATAACTGTATTTTTACAATACCAATATTACAGTGTAAAGCTACTATTGAAGTTTAGGATTTCCTTGCAATTCTTTTTGGGCTTAGAATATATTCTGCCAAAGATGTATAATTATATTCTGAGTTCTAAAGTCACTTGAATTCTCTTCCCTGTGTCATGTCTAGTTACACATTTTTGTTTGTTTTCAATTTTAAGGTTTTTAATTTTTTATTTTTTAAACATGAAATATTTTCAAAAGTCAAAAGTTCTGTTAATTAGCCCTGGCTGGTGTGGGTCAGTTGTTTGGACTGTTGTCCCATAAACCAAAGGGTTGCGGATTTGATTCCTGGTTAGGGCACTTGCTTAAGGTTGTGGGTTCAGTCCCCAGTTCAGGTGTGTGTGTGTGAGATCGATGTTTCTCTCTCACATCTGTGTTTCTCCCCATTTCTCTCTCCCTCCCTTACCCCCTCTCTAAAATCAATGAGCATGTCCTTGGGTGAGATCTTTCTTGGTTATTAAAGTTAGAATTATACTTATTTTGTTGGATCTGGATATTAGTGTCTAATATAAACCTTGGTTTGAGTATACTCAATTTATCTTAGGCCAAATATTGAGTTAAGAAATATTTATTTTTGATGCAGGAAATACTTGATGTCAAGATATTTTCTTTTTTCTTTCTAGAAAGTGTTCTGGGATTATCTAACTTGACATAATGACCTTTCTCATTTTATCTTATCCATGAAAAATATAAATGCAACGGTCTATTTCAGAAGTAGACGTCTGTATCAAAATCCTTAAACTGCATAGCCATGGATAATTATGAATAGCACGAATTCCCTTTACTTTTCCCCCACTTTGGTAATTATTGACAATTTTTCCTCATAGTAAAAGCAATATGTGTTTGTTGTAGAAAATTTTATCACATTATATAGAAATGATATACACTAAACTGTTAACCTCACCCCAGAGGAATGTGATTGGGAAATAAGTGACGACTTAAGTGTTTTTAAATTTGTTATAATGATACTGTGTTATGTTTTTAATAGTACAAAGTAATGTGATAAAAAGGTAAATAAGGTGGAAATGTTTTATGATTCTGTGGGGAAAAACATTTAAAAAAATATTTTATTCATTTATTTTTAGAGAATGAGTAAGAGAGGGAGAGAAACATGACTGTGAGAGATACATGGATCAGTTGCCTGTCACACGCCCCAAACTGGGGACCTGGCTCGCAACCCAGGCATGTGCCCTGACTGGGAATTGAACTGGCAACCTTTCGGTCTGCAGGCTGACGCTCAATCCACTGAGCCACACCAGCCAGGGTGGAAAAACATTTAATGTCTACATAGTATTATCGTGGATATGCCGTACTTTATTTAATCATTCTGTTGTTGAATATTATAAATAATACTCCATTGGACAGCATTGTGGTTAAAATTTGTGTGTATCTTTGGTTTCTTAAGATAAATACCTAGAAGTGGGATTATTTGATTAAAGCATATAAAAGTATTTTTTAAAAGACTTGATATATATCACCAAGTTGCACCCTAGGAAGGCTGTTCCAGTATATAGTGTTAGCAGCAGTACATGAGAGTACCATTTTCCCCTTGTCTATAATCTCAATTCTTTATTTTTCAAAAAGGCTGTAGAAATGAACGTAGTCTTCCTGGGTTCAAACCTCAGCTCTGTCCCATTACCAGCTGTGTTAACCTTCTGTTACCATGGGCAGGTTGCTTAACCTATCTGTGCTTCAGGTTTTTTCCCTGTAATATTAAGATACGAATACTTAGTGTTTAGAAGAATGCCGAAATACAGTATGTAAACACTTTTTTAAGTGTTTGCTGTTTTTTATAATTACATGTGCTTATAAAAAACTCATACAATACAGATATACTGGGTCTGCCTATCATGATTCCAGCCCTTTTAAACTTCAGTTCTGTCTCATTTTAGTTAGAAGAACCTGAAGAAATTAAAGAGCTAACACCAGAAGAACAATTAGCAGATAAACTGAGGCTAAAGAAATTACAGGAAGAATCAGACCTTGAATTAGCAAAAGAAACTTTTGGTAAGTGGGGGTGCAATTGCAATGCAATATTGAGGTTCCAAGTAACACTATAAAAGTATTACTAGTTATGAAAGTTCAGAAAACATCTTTTTTGAAGAAATATACTGGCTAATTTAAATATGAGAACTCAGTTTTTATTCTCGTTATATTTGAGATTTCATTAATTATGGTAGAGTGAGATACATATTCAGATTGTTGAATAATTATGTTTTAAGTATTAAATAAAAGATTATTAAGATAAAAACTCGTTGAATCCAAATGAAGTCTACCACTTTTTAAAATGTTTTCATTAGCTGGATGAAATTTGGATGGAATGCGACGTCTGTAGTTTTGAGATTTAAATACATAACTGTCTGTCCTGTTGTCTTAAGTCTGGATAACGCTGAGACAATATTGCATGCTGGTCCTGGGAGATGGGGGTGGTGGTGAAGGGGGTGGCATTAAGCTTTGGTCGTACCTTCTTGTGCTCAGGGTAGTTTATTTTTGCAACCCTTCTTGTCCCTCACCATGCCCTATCTTTAGAGGGCTTCCATTTCTGTATGCCTTACCTGCAGCTGTGGTTAGGGCAGGAGATAAGACATTTTCAGGATCCTGGAAACAGTGGGTTGTCCAAAAAGTCTGTTACGTTTTTTCTGTACAGTGGCTCTAGCAGTGCTTGGTTGTCTTTAACTTCATTTGAAACCATTTTTTAAAAATATTTTATTTATTTTTAGAGAGAGTGGAAGGGAGAAAGGGAAAGAAACATCAATGTGTGGTTGCCTCTCTCACACCCCCAACTGGGCACCTGGCATACAACCCAGGCATGTGCCCTGACTGGGAATCGAACCGGTGACACTTTGGTTCACAGGCCAGTGCTCAGTCCACTGAGCTACACCAGCCAGGGCTCATTCAAAACAATTTTGTTAGATTGTATCATGATAGCTGTCATATCAGTGTGCATTAACAAAACACCAACATTGGTGAATTTTTGTGCAGCCATTTTAATATTGAAGATGAAAGAAAATATGCAACACAAATTTGGCATATTATGCTTTATTTCAAGAAAGATAAAAACGCAACTTAAATGCAAAAAGAAAAACAAAAAAGATTTGTGCAGTGTATGGAGAAGGTGCTGTGCCTGATCGAACTGTCAAAAGTGGTCTGTGAAGTTTCTTGGTACTATTAACATTTTGGCCAAATGGTTCTTTGCTGTGGGGCTGTCTTATGCATGGAAGATGTTTAGCAGCACTCCTGGCCTCTACCCACTAGAAGCCAATAGCAGGAGACAGCCGACATACTCAAAATATCCAGATCAATAAAGTTATTGGTGAAAATGAAAAGTGTGTCTTATGGCCAATCCAGTAGATACAAATTCAGTGTTCCAGGGGGAGAGTTACATGGCACAGAGCGTAAAAAGTAAGGAACATGGCCAAAGAATTTAAAAGCTCTCACTTTAACCAGGTTTGTTGATGGCATCACTTGTTGAGTACTTTGCAGAGTAGATCACGTTGAAACAGTTAAATTACTTGAAATTGAAACCTAGCACCAAAAAGGATAAAATTTTTTCCCCCACCCTTGTTCCTTAAAATGAATCAAGCAGGCTGACTGTAGTGATCATTTCCTTTCCATGGGAAGTATGATCTTGTCTTATACTGGACCACTAGTAAACTTGAGTTGTTCCTGATGCTCCTGTCCACTGGTGTGTGCTTCAGTGTCTTAGCTGCACTCATCTCATTATGGAGGGCACTCTGCCATTATCCTCATAGGATCGGGAAAGCCGCCCTGTGTTTATTAAAGAGAAGGGTTTATGTGGTGCTCAAATTCTAATATGGGACACCAATTATAGATTAAAAGACAAAAATATGCATTCATAGTCATTGGTTAATAGGATTTCAGTGCTGTATTTCTCATTAAAATACTGAATCAGAGATAATGTTAACAACTAATTTACTTGACTATTGGGGAGGATACAAAAGTGTACTGTCTCTTAGCCTAGAATCCTTTCAGGACGTATAAATATTTATGTTGGGATATAACACATGGTTTGCTCCTGCTTAGCTTCTAGAGTTAGCTGTATACTTTCATAGGAACCATCTTTTTCTATGTTTTTTTTCCTTCTCTCCCCACTTTACGATGGGCCCCTTTTAAATATGATGTATTTAAATGCATAAAATAAAATACAGGATTTTACTTAACAAAAGAAGTCTTATATTGAAATAGGCATTAAAATATTAAAATTACTTTTGATCCAGCAATGACATGCTTCTTTATTAATGCATTAAATAAGATCTAGGGCAGGTCTAATAGGTAATATGATTTGAAAGTAATAACTGTAGACAGTGTTTCAAAATATCTGTGACAACTGTAATATGACAACAAAAGTATCTGATCTCTATTAGCAGCAGTCAGGTTTTGCCAGTACCACTGTGATTTGTTACCTATAATTAAAGTGGAAGGAAACAGCAAATTAAAGGGCCCAGGTTAAGAATCTGTGCTTTAGAATGAAATAACAGGATTATTCAGATATCTAGTTTATAAACTTTTAAAATCTTTCTGAAATTTGTTTTTAATTATTTTTAGAGAGAGGGGAAGGGAGGGAGAAAGAGAGGGAGAGAAACATCAGTGTGCAAGAGAAACATGAATTGGTTGCCTCTCACACGCTCCCAGCTGTGGACCTGGCCTGCAATCCAAGCATGTGCCGTCTGGGAATCAAACTGGTGACCTTCCAGTTCACAGGCTGGGACTCAATCCATTGAGCCACACCAGCCAGAGCTCTTTCTGAAAATTTCAGTGCTCTCTTTCTGTTACAGGTGTTACTAATGCAATTTATGGAATAGATGCTATGAACCCATCTTCAAGAGATGACTTCACAGAGTTTGGAAAGTTACTAAAAGATAAAATTACACAATATGAAAAGTCACTATATTATGCCAGTTTTTTGGAAGCCTTAGTTCGAGATGTATGTATTTCATGTAAGTAATTCTAATCTCTAGCCCCTGTGGGTGGTTTTTAGTAAGGACACACTCAGGAAGATGGAGGTTGACTTTTTGGGGGGGTGGGATAAGGATGCTATATAATATATTGATTTAGGATGTGCTTTTTAGCAGTTACCACGAGAATGTTCTGCAAATACACAATTAGTCTGAATGGTTTTGTTCATTTTTTGAAGCTGCCTTTTTAAGGTTTTTACAATGGCTTCTCAAAGAGACATCTGAGATTTGTTGCCACAGCAGCTAATTAAAAAACTAGCTTATTATTTTATTTAATTATTTCTTGAAAGGGGCTAGGAAGTGTCTTGGAGAAAACGCCTTCTGGGCATACAAGATTTTAGAACTGAGACCACAGCAAGTGTCTGTTCATTTTACAGATGAGGAAGCCTGTGGTCAGGTGCAAGTTGCTCAGCAGAGCTTGTACCAGTTCTCTGGGTCCCTGGGTGTGGTTCCAGGCTCTAAGAGGAGTCACATGTTTCAGGGGCTAGGTGTGTGGAAGTGACAGCTGGGGTGGTACAGCACTAATTCGTAAGGGACTGGCTTTGCTAGTACTGTATTTACTGTTTTTAAGATTGAGAAAGAATTATATATAATGGATTTTAAATTGGGTTTTCTTAGAGAAGTTATTACTAAGCTGAGGGTTATTTGATCAGTGATACAGCCCTAGTTGGTATTTTCCGCATACACCATTTTTTCTATTTTTGAAGGTGCTCTCTAACCAAAACTGAACACTTTTTTTGGTAGCTAAAAACTGATGTCTGTTTTCAGCTTTATATTTTTGTAAAGACAATTTCTGAGATAATCTATTTTCATTCTAGTTCCAGTGTTAGAAAATGGAGACCCCAAGGAGTGGGTAATTGTCTTCTGTAGGTTTAAGAATTGTCGTTCCACGTTTATTTAGCTGTCCCTCACTGAGCATCAAGGATGTGTTGTGGAAGGGCATGATTATCTCTGTGTTTGGTGGGTAAGGAAGAATGGTGGGCAACACTGAGCTATAAAGACACTTCTGGTTTCTCTTTGGTTGAAGATTAGTGTCTTGGTGATAACACATCATTATAAAGATAAATTATTGTTGCTGAGTGTGCCATTTTACTTTAAATGGTCTGATTTGTAAGCCTGACCATAGACTGAGTGATTTGTCCCTGTGCTATGTCAAACAGGAGAACCATAGCCTTTTCAAAGTTATTGAAGTTAATGATAGACAACTGAATTTCTCACAACACATGGGGAAAAAAATGTATATTTTGCCTTTACTTAGTCCCCCAAGTGATTAAATATTAGTGGTATACTTTTTTTTTTTTTTTTAGTGGAAATTGATGACTTGAAAAAGATTACCAATTCATTGACTGTGCTTTGTAGTGAGAAACAGAAGCAAGAAAAGGTAAGAGTGAGCTGTGCGGGGCACTGTGTGTTACATCAGGATGGAGGTGCAAGCATAGTAGTCTCAACAAGTCTAGGAATCTTAAAGGTTAAGCAATTCACCAATACCATTGAAGTTGGAATAGAACAAGAATGTGACATTTAATGTCCTTTTTTTTTTCCTCTTTTAAACAACAGACATGCTCACAGTCTCAGTTTCAGAATTAATAGTAGAAATCGCCCTGGGTTAGGTATAGGATCTCCTTAGAAAGAAGTTAAATTTTTCTGGGACCAGAGGCTTTGATGTCTCTTTGAGGGTTGTTATACCAGATTAGATGTGCATGGTACATAAGGTCTCATGAGTTTACTCTTTTTTTCTTTAGCAAAGCAAAGCCAAAAAGAAGAAGAAAGGTGTGGTTCCTGGAGGGGGATTAAAGGCCACCATGAAAGACGATCTGGCAGATTATGGTGGTTATGATGGAGGATATGTACAAGACTACGAAGATTTCATGTGACATTTTATCTTCTCTGGTGTCTTCTTTCTGTTGCCCACAATCCCTTCAACATGTAGCACAACTTCCTTTCCTTTCAGTTCTGCCAAATGCTACAATCAGAAGTGCAGTATCTTTTGTGCTGGTTATTTAACCCCTTGACGCTTAGGTGCTAATGTGCAAATGAGGGAACTTGGATCTTGCTGCCAAGGGGTTAAAATTGGGAACTTCAGTTGCTACTAAATCATAGTTAAAAAAAAAAAAAAAAGCTAATAATGTTGTCATTGTTGCTATCTGATTATATAGCAGCAGTCACTAAATTAGAAACAAGGGTTGCAACATGACAAAAAATTGTGTAGTATTATTGACCAGCACCATTCAGTAATACAGCCTTAACCATACCTCCTTGAACTACTTCATAACTTATCAAGAAAAGCAGTTTGCAGCGAGGGCATGTGGTGTGCACCTAGTATTAAAATTGCTTTGTCTTAAAATTGAGTGTGGATATTAAGCATACAGTGTGAAGAAGAATGCTTATCTCAGAGTGAAGAAATGGCGGCTGAAAAGCACTAGTTTGATACTTAGAAACTAAATGACCAAAACCCTCCAACTTTGAAGCTGAATAAGGTAAACCTCTCCATTAGTGCATTACAAGGTGTGGAATCTCTTGAATGCAGACTGTCTAGTTTATCAGACTATTCTACTGATGAAATGCTTCAGATGGGGGAGGGAAACACTACCTGTTTTATTTGCCTGATTTAAGTGTCTGAGAACCAGAATCTTGTTCTCCTAGGCTGCAGTGGAACAACTTTAAACAGGGTTTTGGCATTTCCTTTCCTTTATAAAACATGCTCAGCAAGCTGCACCAATTAATTAGTTTGGTAAATTGTTATGTTAACAATGATGACATCTGCAATGTTTTATAAAGCAACTAATTTAATAAAATCACTATTGTGAGGACTTAAATTTTGTGTTATCTCCCAAGAGATATTTTTGGAGAGTACAGAGCACAGCTCTTGGGACTAGAGTTCTCTTTATACTTACAAAGCTTAATAAATGCTTGATGAGTCATTAATAGCTTTAAAACAAAAGTTTTTTGTCAGGCCCTTAATAGTGTCACCCTAGAGCAACAAAGGTATAGGGCTGCCTTCCTCTATTTATTTGGGGAAATTGGTTGTTTAGATACTAAGGCCTAATTAGGCACCTAAGAAGAATTATTTATTTGGAGTAATTGAGCTTATAATTTAGGTTATGGCTGTAAGCATAGATTGAGTGATCTTTATTATATATTTTTCTTTTAAGCATTTTAGCCAAATTTGTGGTTTAGAGTCTTTTGAAACTGTCACAGACTCAAAAGTAAGGACAGAACAAAAATATTTTTAATTTTTCTTACGAAGAGGAGGCTTAATCAAAGTTCTATAGACCACTAAATCGAAGAAAGGACCATCCAAATGATTTGAGGAATTAACAGAAAGCAGTGACTACACAGCAATAATTAAGAGCAGATAAAGATTATTTTAAGGCAGACAAAGACTAAGATTTTTTTCTTAGCAGGTAATAATGACATGCACTGAAGTTAAAATCTTATTTTATTATAGAGATCAGTTTCTAACTTATGGAAATGTATAATCTGTTCCTTAACTGTATAAATAATATTAAATTCCTTTGAAACTGGAATCTGCAGGCACAGGTATTCTTTAATCAATATTGTATCATGTCCTAAAGAAAAAGCTATCTTGAGAAAGATGGAACTTTTGATCTTAACACCAATAGCTATATAAAATGGTACAGAGGAACAGTACTTTTAACAGAATTTCCATGTGGAAACTCATTCTTTATCCACTGTTCACAAAGGACTAGTATGATCAGTTCTGGGGTTTTATACAGCAAAGATCCCCAATGTAGTATTCTACTGTGATCACAAACATCTGTCAGTACCCCATTTCAGTGCAAGGAAACAGGCACCTGTGTCACCATGCTCGTGTCATCAGAATCCATCTAACCTGCTAGCATGTCCTTTAGACAGCAACCTGTTTGAGGGTCCTTTAGAAGCATATTTACAACATCATAAAATTTGTGTTCGTATGCCAGCGTGTAATACAAATAGACATCTTCACAATACGTGAGTAACTTCTTCAGGTTTTTCACAGCTGTGTCAGTAGGCTGATGTTGTTTAACTCTAGACAAACATAAGAATGTACAGGTTAAGATACTTTATTTTGAGTGAGGACTCACATCTGACACTTTACCTACAGAGAAGGTGTGCTAGACAGAATCTGGGAAATTATCTAAAACTAGCACTAGGGGGCGTCTAATGAACACAAATTATTTCACCAAAAATGTGTATCTTAATGCTTACCTTAATTAGAATGCGTTTAGTACACCAAATGGGACCTTTGGTGTTTAGCAGTTCTGGCACCTCAGGCTAGCTGAGTAGCTATGCTCCCATTTAAGTACAGAGTACCATAAGCAAAGTGTTCATCTGTTTGCATAAATTTGTTAAAAGATCTCTTCTTTCTGGGGATTCTTGACATCTCTTTGTCATCTCAAGCAGAGGGATGCTATAGGCATGTTATACTTAGCCATAAAATTCTTAAACATGCCTTTTCCAAAGCAGAGGCATTGTAACTTACTTTTTGGAAATCTCTTCAAATATACTCGTTTTTAATAGCCTTTGCTGCTTAAATTCCTCCAGGTAATTAAAGTCTCCTTTGAGAATCACTTGTTGGTATAGAATTTCAGCCCAATCAGGAACAAAGTCATAGGCCTCAGCCACAACAGAAGCCTTAAAAGGACAGAAGAAAGAATACCATTAGAGCCTCTCTGATGTAAAATTGAAGGCAGATTGTTCTAGAAAACTTAATACTGTACAGTGAATGTGATAATTCCCAATCATATTAAAAGGCTCTGTCAGTATCAGAATTGGTGGAAAGTTTGGTGTTAGTTTGACATTTCCCTTCCCCTAAACTCCAAACACTGACCTTCAGTGGATTAATAAAATTACTGTTAATATTTTCATATCAAACTGCATAAGGAACAGTGAAAGGGCCGATTCCCTGAAACCATCCCTTCTCATTAAAGGACTAGAACCAGGATCCTAGAAGCCCTGACTCCCTGTGTTAACCTGTATGCACCATTCTGTAAAATGCTGGGGCTGAGAGATGCCCGCAGGACCACTACAGTGATATTCTCTGAACCTCAGCTGTCTTAAGGGGGCAAAGGTGTCTGCCTCTCTTCTGGCCTAACAATGTGTCTTACCATTCTCCAGCCTTTGTCCAAACATGCTAGCAAGAAATACCATAGAAATACCATAGAGCCCTGGCTGGTGTGGCTCAGTGGACCGAGCACCAGCCTACAAACCAAAGGGTTGCCGGTTCGATTCCCAGTCAGAGCACATGCCTGGGTTGCAGGCCTAGTCCCCAGTTGAGATTTCTCTCCTAGTCCCCACACATTGAGATTTCTCTCCTCTTCCTCCCTCCCTCTCGCTCTAAAAATAAATTAAAATCTTTAAAAAAAAGAAATACCATAGAAAGGTAATTTATATGTTAGGTAAGTCAGAAGAACTGAACTGTCACCAGCTCTGAGACCTTAGACAAGTCACTCAGTCTCTGGGTCCCAGTAGACAAGACAGCAGGAGAGTATGCTGGCAATGCTGGCTAGATTTTTCTTCCTTGCTCACCTGGTAGAACCGAGATAGGGACATGATGCAGTCCATCAGCCTATGGCGGCCCAAGTTGATAAGCATTGTGTTTTGGCCAGTGTTCAGAAAGTGAATCTGCAGCGTTAGCAACTTGGTGAGCCGGTGACAGTGCAGGGCCTGTCGCACGCAGGAGTCCTGAGGGACGGTGGAGGGAGGCACAGGTAAAGATTTGCCATCATCTCCCTGTAAACCCTCCAGCAACTGAACTCACTCCTCTGCCCCCAGTTGGCTTGTGACCCCCCTCCCCCTTCACTTAGAAGAGCCCAGGGTCAAAATTCCTGAAGAGACCAAGTCCAAAAACCAATCTAGAGTAAGATTCCCCTTGGTTACCTTTGCATAACTCTCTGCTGCATCCAGCATCAGAGTCAGGGCCTTCAGCAGCAGCTGCTTCAGTTGGTGCCCGTCCTTGAGGCTGTCCTCTGCAGAGGAGTAAAGGAAACGTGTTGGGTGTGTCTGACTCCTGAAGCTGGCTACTGTCCACCCCACTTGGAGTGATCATGGACTGGACTAGAAATAACCCAGCTTGTGTTCACAGGGAGGCAGAGGTGTCTCAGGTAAAGGGTTTTGGGCCAGGAGTACACACAATCCAGAGTAGAATTCAGTGCCCCATCTAGTTCATTTCTTTCTGAAACATCAAGGCAGGTTTACATGGCATCGACATACACATTGGTTCCTGGACTTACCAGCTACAAGACAGGCAAGTGCCTTCTAAGTCCCCTTCCATCTCCTATCTGCCCAGCTGGCTGCTAGAAGCTGAGGTGGGTATTAGTCAATCTCATGGGCTCTTGCCCTTTTTAGTCCTAAGAACCTTCCCTGAGGGTGTTTGCTGTGACCTCTGCTCACCCCAGGGTTGAGACTCAATCAGTTTCAGTTGGATGCAGGCAGCTGCCTCATGGTTCTCCCCGATCTCCCTGCACATGCTGAAGCACAGGGCAATCATGTTGTGCTTCTCACTGTCCCCAGGGCGGCAGCGTTTGATGTAGTCAAGTAGGGCCGTCTTCAGGGTACCACTCTGCCCAGAAGAAAAGGGAACATCAAGGTCTCAACCAGGGACTGCAAGGCAGGCGGGATAGGCTGAGTCCCTCAGTTCTGGAAGTTCCTTAAACACTACCCCCAAAAGGAAAAGACAAAAATGAATATATAAGTTGATGCTATCCCGAGTATAAGGAAACAGGTACATCCTCTTTGCTGGTGGCAGTGTAAACGGTAAAACCTGTCAGAAGGGAAAAGACTTAAAAATGCACATGTGTTTTCTAACAATTCCACTTCTAGAAATCTATCCCTAAAGAAATAACCATAGAGAAGTGCTAAGATGGATGTAACAGGGACAGTTGATGGCAAACAACAGAAATAATCTAGATGTCCAAAATAAAGGCTAAGAAAATACCATGTAGCCATCAAACTCTGTTGATTTAGGGAATATTCATAACATTATTAAGTGAGAAAGGCAGGCTATTTCATGTTTAGACAGCATGATAAAAGTTTCATTAAAAAGATAAAATATGTATGTATATATGTTTGTGGGCATGTGTGCAAAGAAAGGGCCTGTACCAAAATGTTAGCAGTGACTGGCTCCAGATGGTAGACACAGAGGGCTTTTTTGTGTGTTCTCCTTTCTAAGTGTCTTAGCATTGAATATACTTTTGTAATAAGAAAGTTATTAAAAGAATATGTACATGAAGAAACAAAAATGCCTCAAAAACAATTTGCCCTCTGGGGATCCTAAAGTGTGCAGGACTTCATCCTCTCTTGGTGACTAGACTTGTCTGTACTGAAACTAGCCCAGCATCAAGGAGAGTTTTTCTGCTTGGCTGGGTCCAAGTTCCCAGATGCCAAAAGTGTACTGTGGTTTTTAAAATCTGAGGTGAAATGGGCTGAAGCAATGAGTCAGTCAAATGAATGACTTGAAAACAGGCTCTGTGAGTGACATGACTGGTGTCACATAAGCATGCTGAGGACAGACAAGCCCAGAGCCCAAAGGCCTGGCAAATCAGGCCTTTGCTTCCAAGCTCCTTCCTGTTTGTCGTCATAAATAGCTCCACAGATTTCCATTCACTTCCTAACAGTTCAACGACACTTTTAGAGTCTCCTGAAAATTCTCCAGTAGGAAATTAGCCCTCAGATGTGGCCTTCTGAGCCGGTCAGCCTATTTCCGTATGGCTTTCAGGACTAAGTTTTTGCCCCTGTCAGAGTAGTCATTAGAGGCAGGTGACAGCTGAGGTGGACATGTACAAAACTTATTTTCTTCACTGTTTAGCATTTGTTATCATAATCACTGCCTGGTCTGAACTCTAATCTTAAGCTACTGGTTATAGTGTGTCCTAGGGAGGTCTGTAATTCCCTTCCTCCATATCCCAGGGGTCTACTCTAACTGATTATTCTTGACAGTCTGAGATTCCTGAAGGTAGGTAGTACATGTCATTCTGGAGCTCCAAAAACTGTACACCTACCGGATCCAACTTCTTCCGCATCAGCACTTCAAAGTAGTGCTTTTTATGCAGCAATTCAAATATGTATGTCATCTCATTGTACCTTCCAATGCCAGTGAGGAGACGCACCTGGAAAGGGAGAAGACAGCTTCACTTAAAAGATCTCTGAGCCAGACCACTACCTTCCTATCAAGTTTGCTTGCAGATACCAAGCTCTTGGTGTAGAAGGGCTAATGGCTAGGCTGCCATGCTAGCTCCCTGTCCTGTGTACCCAACAAGAGGCCACTTCCGGGGGATTCAGAAATTACCGCTAATCATTGAGACACCATTTGCTGTTCCCACCTCTCTTGTCTAAAGGAACTATCAGGTGCTGAAGTGCCACACCCCTGGACAGGCATTCTTCCCCTTCTCACCGCTCCTTACTGCAGAGCCTGTTAGCTTGCTCAGGCACCTGGGGCCAGTTTCAAGCCTAGAGTATGTGGGGAGGTACAGGAGGCTTTAGTTGGCAGCTCATTTCAAGTCAGATAAGAGGTAGGTCTAAACCTTGTTTTGGGGGAAAATAGGTGACAGCCCTCTAGCAAAGCAAACTGCCCTGGTGCGGGGGATGACAGCCCTGGGGTACAGTGTAGGAACCCTCTCGACTTCTCCTTTGGAGCAATCTGATTCTGACAGAACTCAGCCTGGAGCTACCCAGCCAGCTACCAAGTAGGCAGTGATAGCCAGAGGGCAAATTTCCTAAGACCACATCAGCTCTGAGCTGGTCCTAGCCTATCTGCTCTCTCAAAGGTTTCCTCAGGACAGAAGGTGGACATGAGGGATTTACTTACCACCAGCCCATACTCCTCACTGGGGGCCAAGTGGTTGTCTGTGAGCAGCCGGGCAGCCTGCAGAACGCGGATGATGCCCTCCATGTGGCATGTCAGTGTGAAGCAGTGATGGGCCAGAATCAGCAGCTCTGTGGCTGGTTAGGTGGGATACTATAAGACAGCACTGTGAACCCTGCCCACCCACTGTCTAGTTCTGTGCCTGGAAGGAGGGTGAAGGGGCTACTCCAGACTGGCATGTCTGGAGAAGGCACTCTCCCCAGTCCTCTGAGATCCCTGACCTCACTAGCTCTGACTCTGGGACAGCCCTCTGATGATATCTAAATCCTCTCAGTGACAGCACAACTTCCTCAATCGTGCAGTGACTGTGTAGCGACCTTTTGAGACTACACATGAGAACAAGGAATCCTTGATTTCTAACGACGGAGAAACTCTGGAGACAAATCGATGGAGTCCATGCCAACATGAATCCAAGGGCATTCTCTGTATCTCAGTGGAGTCTTAGGGCCTAAGCAAGTGCCATGTGATGTTCTGCACTTCTAATGGCTTTCTAATTAATGAAAGATCTGACTACATACAAATGTAAAACTACTACATACAATTACTGTAAGTATGATTAAAAAGCAAACTGGGAAAAATATTTACAATGTTGAAGATAGAAAAAAGGTTCCCACGTGGTGCTTTGGTACCTGTGGAGCCCACCCCAAACCAACTTTGACTACTAATCCCGCTGGCCTTGGTTTGGACATTTCCTCCAAGAACCTTTCTTGACCCAGAAGCCTGGCTCTTACTATGTGCCACCCCCCTAGTCTGGGCTCCAGAGATTGCTGTTGTACTTATTCACCACATCCCTGATTTTTAGAGTACATAGTTGGTACTCTGTAAATACTATTGAACTGGACTGAGAAGAGATACAGAAAGCTATTTTTAAAATAAAACTCTTAAACATTAAAAATTTTCCATTTATTCACTAAACATCCATAAAATGCCTTTTTTGAATCTTATCAAATTTGCAAAGTGGAATGGGTTAAATGCTACTCACACCCTGCTTAAGTGGGAGTAAGAAGTGATTTTTTTTTTTCTTCTGGAGCAAAACTTGACTATATAAAGCTTTAAAAATGAGCATACTCAAATAGGAGTTCATCTTAGGGAAATAAGATGTGCAGATAGATTTGCCTATAAGGATGTTTTAAAAGAGCAGAAAACTGGAAACAATCTAAAGGCCCCACAATAGGGTATAAAATTTTTTATTACATATAAGAGAAATACTGTATAATCATTAAAGGTGATATAGGAGAATATTCAATGTCACGGAAAGATGTTAACAGTATATTCATAAAGTATTATAAACATTATGCACAGTATAATGCCATTTTTTGAAAAATAAAAACCTATAGAATTGCAGAGAAAAAGATCAGAGGGACATATACTACTGAATGCCTGTAATGAACTAGACATTGTGGAAAAGTGAGTGGGCTTTTAAATCATACAGACTGGGTTCAAATACCAGTTCCGTCATTGAATAGTTAAATCAATCAACTTTTCTATAAGCTTCAGTGTCCTATAATGGGGACAATATCCAGTTTGCAAGGTAATTTAAGAGTAAAATAAAATAAATATGCCAAATGTTAATCACCTTTTCATGTGATTTAAAATTTTGTGTTCCTTTTCTATACATATTTTCTAAACTTTCTTCAATGAACTTATGGCACTGTACCAAGAAATTATAAACTCTGCTGGAGGGGCAGGAAAAAACCAAATTGAGTTTTGGAAAGACTAACTCTGGAAGATTTCTTGAACACCTGCTTGGGCCCTAAACATGTAAGAAAATGGCCAAGAACTTACTGCAAGACAGTTCCCCATGGGGAACGGAGGAAATCTTCTCCAATAACTTCATGCCTACCAAAGTGTGGTCTTGACACAAAGTGGTCAGCTGAAGAAACGTCTGGCTTTCCTCTGCTGGGGTGACCATCTGCTTATGTCCTGTACAGAAAGATGTGGAGAAAGGTGCAGGTTTTACCTTGAGAGTTAAGAGAAAGATTAAGAGCCCCATGCTGCCCAGGCCTGGGCACGAGAAGATGATGCTGAAGGAGTTCCCAGTGCAGCTCTCCTCCTGGCATAGTGGTCATCTTACAAAACAGAAGTTCATTAGCTCAGAGAAAGGCACAGCTACTTCTAAGCATAATCATAAAACAATAAATGAACAAAAGGCAACAACAACAAAATAAATGCAATGTGTTCTAAGAATGTAACCTGGCAACCTGACAACCTGAGAGGGCAGCATGCAGGATGTGTATGAGCAAAACACCCAAATCCTTAACACCAGGTACTTGTGAAGGTTGTCTGAAAGGCTGGGAAGGCCTGGAGGGCAGGGTACCTGTTCCTTCTGATGGGGAGAGCAGCTCCCGGGTCACCTCTTCAGCCACGAGTTCAGCCACCCTGTCTGGCTCAAGGCCCTGGGTGCTGATGAAGGCTTGGGCTCGCCTGCATCGGTCAGGCCGCTGAGAGGCCAAGATTGCTCGGAGCATGGCCTCACCATCTTGGGCGGCAACATCTGTGTAGGAACAGCCCAACTCCTGAGAGGAAGGCAAAGTCAGTCAAAGCTATTGCTAGGAGCCAGGGAAAAGCCAGCCCTTTCTGAATTCTAATGTGGACAGACTCTATCGCTTACCCTGAGCAGGAACCTCAGAAGAGGCGAGCACTATATTCTAGGTTTTCCTATCACTTCGCCAATGAGCCAAAGCTAAGTAAGAGAAAGGCTTGTCTTCAGAAAGCATCAGGTGATTTATCACATGTTGAACACTGAGATTTTCAAATGTTATGAAACATGAGGAAGTTGAAAAGGCAAGAGTCCCTTCTGTGTTCCCACAGTAGCAGCAAAGCCCTCACTCTCCAAAGAAGTCTCTGAACCTTATCCAAGGCAAAGGGCTTTCGTGCTCCCTTTTATTTCTCTCACGCTCTTCCACTCCATGTGCAGGCTGCTGTTTTTCCTCCTTCAGTCAGCACAAAACCACAATCAATTTCTGGCTGCCCTGGCTCCTGACTTTAAAGTCATCATATTCCATTTTATTTTATTTTAAAAACTATTTTGGGCTTTTCCCCATATGGAAAGCTCCAAACAATCCTGAAGCAAAACCTAAGATATCAGTGTTAGAAGGGACCCTTGTGGTCAAATCATTTACAGGTTAAGAACTAGGGGCCCGGAGAAGTGACATATCACCCTAACTTCTGGTCAGCTAAGCTGCAGCCAGGACTCGTCACCGCAGCGCTTGGCCTGGCATCCTCCCCACCGCTCCCAAGGGATGGATTTATAGGGGCTAACTTCCTGGCAGGAGGTCTCTTCCAGGTCATGATTATCATCTAATGGGCGGACTCGGCAATGTCCAAAACCTACCCCCAGCTTCCCGCTCCATAGGAAGTTCTCAGAGGGAACTTCCTATGGAGGCCTCGCCCTTGGGTACCTACCTTGGAAAGTTCATACAGACAGAGGACCTGGCGGCAGTAGTTTTTCCCATGGAGGCATCTGCTTGTCAGAATTTTGAGATTAGTTACCACTTCATCATTGGGGGGTAGTATCACAAATGACTGACTATCCAAACTTGAAGCTGGAAGCAAATACAGATTGGGGGGCGGGGTAAGCTTAAACCTCTCCCCAGTTCATTATGAGTACCTCTCTGCCCACAGCTTCCTGCATTGCACCCTCATAAGTCCCCCTGGGCCTGGGACCATTTCTGACTGGGCCCATACCCCACTTAAACTTCTTTCATTGCCTTCTTCCAAGGAATACCAGGCTGAAATATTTCAAAGGTCTCATAGGCTATAAAAGACTCAAAGCCATCTAATGAACCTCTAGAGAACATCACCAAAGTTGACTGCTAGACTCTCCTTTACATCTCCTCCCAGTTTCCCCTTATATCAAATAAGTCACCAGATCCAGCTGACTATATCACCAAAACAGCTCTCCAATCACTACCTTACTTCCAGCCTTCATCGGCCTGCGTCTAAGAGGCTGTTACTATTTCCTGCTGCCGGCTTCCCCTCACCCCCAAGTCAATCTTCCAAATACTCAGCAGGATCGTTCTAAAATGCAAATCACACACAAAAAAATCATCTGGATGAAGGGAATAGTAAAATTAAGATCTCCTGATTTTTTTTTAAAAAAAGCTCTTAGTCTGAACTAGAAGAAAACTTTCTTAATTTGATTAAGTTTCTGTTAGGAAAAAAAGTAAAATATTTACATAACACTTTCTAATAGCAAAAACAAAACTGAAAAATCTAAATCTGTATCAATAAAGCATTGTTAAATCCAGTCCACCCGTCTAGAATACTCTGCAGCCATTTAAAAAAATGAGGTTGTACTCGCTTTGGTAGCACATACACGAAAATGAGGACGGTACAGAGACTACTGGCCTGGCCCCTGTGCAAGGATGGCACGCACACACAAAAAAGAATGAAGCCAATCTATGTGTAATGACAGAAAAAAAGTAGAATATAACTTCATTTTTGTAAAAAACAAATGATGTGTGTATGTGTGTGTGTGCATGACCCACATGTAGAAAACAATACCAAACAAATCAAAGGTGTTATTTTAGGGAATTTGGCGAGGGTGGTGGTGTATGGGTAAATGACTTTTTACATTCTACACTTCCGTATTGTGTTATTTGTTAACACTAAGCATGTAATATGATACTTTTGCATTTAAGATATTATCCATTAAAAAGTACACTTTAAAGGCAAAAGTAAAAAGCAACCCCAGACCATGTTATTCCCCTGCTTAAACCCCTTCGTTGGGGGTTCCAATTCTAGGTAAGGCGGAGTGAAGTCACTCTACCCTGTCTCTCTCGTGGAACTCAATATACAGCCCGGACACTGCATGCAGCACTAGGTGAGGATTCTGAAATGGAAACAGTAGCAGGTGGGTGGAAGATGAGCAGAATTACCATTGTCTTCCCCTCTAGTAACCTACAGCGTGAATGCAGTGCCACCTAAAACCCAGAATAAGCACTATAAGGATATCAGAGAGAGCATGCTCCGCAGGAAAAGTCCTCTAGTATAGGTTCAAGGAGTGGAAATGGGAATGCCTAATGCTCATTCTCTCTCATGTCAGCTCCTAAGCAGCCTCTTGGCCTTAGTGGTAGAGGTTGAAGTAGCAGCTGGCAATGGCCAACACAGAGGAGACTTCTCTTTGGATCAGACAAGCTCTGGTCCCAAGAGGGTGGAATGAACCCCTGTTCCTTTTGCATTAGCCTCCTGTAAGCTGGCCCTGGATGCAGGCAAAGCCAGGGAAGTGCATGACAGAATGGGGTAACTAAACCTCCAGCTTTTGGCCAGAGGACTGAAAAGAGAAGCGAAGCCCCAAGAAACCACAAGGTAGTTGGAAGGGAGATTCAGGAACGCAGCACAAAGGTGTTCATAAATGCTAGAGCTCACTCGGGCTTTGCATGTATGAATCTGATCCTACCAGCGTATCAAAGATTCTGAACAATGAATTAACAGCTAAACCACTACCCAGGCTGCAGACTGGCATGAGGATGGCACATACAAAGATGGATCTGAATAGTAACAAAGGATTTGAAAACTGAACTAAGTTAGCTCACAGAAAGTGGGTCATAACTTGTAACCTAAACCTAACAAGGTTGACTGCCTGCTATAAAATATCAACATTCTTCATAGGACTTAAATAAGACTTAGTGTCTCATATCGTACTCTTCAAAATGTCTAGATGCAACACAAACCTACTCAACATACAAAAATACAGGAAAATCTCAATTCAAATGAAGAAAGACAATCAACAGATGATACTCAGTACTAAAATGACACAAATGTTGAAACTGTCTGATAAAGACTTTAAAGCAGCTATTATACAAATGTTCTTGAGACAAAGAGAAAAACAGAAAGCCTCAGCAAAGAAGTAGAAGGTGTAAAGAAAAATAAAATGGAAATTTTAGAACTTAACAATAACTGAAACACAAAAATCACAGAAATGAAGAAACTCAATAGCAGAATGAAAAAAGCCAGGAAAAAAGAATCAGTGAAATTGAAGATTGATGAACAGAAATTATCCAATCTAACCACACAGAGAAAAAAAGATTGGGAAATAAGAAATGAACAAAGCCTCAGGGACTTGAGACACTAACAAAAATTCCAAGATTCATGTACCAAAGGACAAGAGTAAGAGTATGGTGCTGAAAATATATTTGAAATATAATGTCTGAAAACAACCTAAATTTGGTGGAACACACAAACCTTTATGTTCAAAAAGTTCAAAAAAAAAAAAGTTCAGTGAACTCCAGATAGGATAAATACTAAGAAATACATGCCCAGTCACATTATAAACTAATTGCTGAAGACCAAAGACAGAAAAACATCTTGAAAACAAACAGAGAAAAATGCAGTATCTATAGGGGGAAAAAAATTCAAATGATTGCTGACTATATTCATCAGATACCATGGAGGTAAAAAGGAAGTGGTACACAACATTTTTAAGTGCTGAAAAAAAATAATGAATATTTTATATCCAGCAAAAACCATCCTTTAAAAATAAAGGTGAAATAGACATTTTTTTTTTTTTTTAAATCCTCACCTGAGGACATGCAAATTGATTTTTAGAGAGAGTAAAAGAAGGAGAGAAAAATTGACATGAGAGAAAAACATCAATCAGTTGCTTCTCATATGCATCCCAACCAGGGACCAAACCCACAACCTAGGCATGTGCCCTAACCAGAAATTGAACCTGTGACCATTTGGGTTAGAGAACATTGTTCCAACCAACTGAGCCACATCCGACGGGGCAAGACATACTTAGATGAAGAAAATCTAATGAAGAAAAATGAAGAGTATCTGTTGCTCACACACGACTCTAAAAGAATTACTAAAAGAACCCCTTCAGACCTGGCCAGATGGCTCAGTTGGTTGGAGCCTCATCCCGAACACTGAAAAGGTGTGGGTTTGATCTCCAGTTAAGGCACATACCTGGGTTGCGGGTTCAATTACTGATTGGGGTGTGTATGGGAGGTAACTGATTGATGTTTCCCTCTTTCTCCCTCCTTCTTTCTTCCTTCCTCTCTCTCTAAAATCAGTAAACATATCCTTGGGTGTGAATTTAAAAAAAAAAAAAAAAAAGAGAAGCCCTTCAGATAGAAGGGAAAAGAACATCAGAAATGAGGGAAAAGTAATAAAAGTTGTAAATACCTGAGTAAATATAATAAATTATTTTCCCCTTGAGTTTTTAAAAATATATTTTTTGGTTGAAAGCAAAATTTATAGCATTATTTGATGAGGCTTCCAATGTATATAGATATAATAAGTCATCTAGGATGTAAAGGGAGAGAAGAAAATGATCTACACGTGGTAAAGATTTTACAATCCAGTAAGAGATAAAATACTGACTTAAAGTAGACTGAAACGTTAATATTGTAGAATGTAATCCCTAAAGCAAAGAAGTTAAAAACTACACAAAGATAAATAGTCAAAGTCACAATAAATTAAAATGGAAGACTAAAAATGTTCAAATAACCTAAAAGGCAGGAAAAAAAGATTTCCTCAAAAACCATAAACTACAAAAATTCACCCAAGATGATAAAGATAAACCTGATTCGTCATAACACTATGAAAACAATTAAATTCATAATTTAAAATCTTCCAAAACAGAAATTTTCAGGTTCAGACAGTTTTACTGGTCAATTCTATTGAACATTTAAAGAAGAAATAAAATCAATTCCACACAGTGTTTTCCAGAAAACAGATGAGTTTGTTTCCAACTCATGAAACAAGCATTTTCCTCATATAAAAATGAGACACAGTGCAAAAAAAAGTACAGACTAATATTCCTCATGGACAGAAATGCAAAAATTCTCAAATAGCAAACTTATTCCAGTCGTCGTCGGCAGCCGTCCGTCTCGAGAGATGATGGTGTAGCTTCTTAAGAGTCTATCTGCACCGCCAAGAATGGCTGTGCTGTCCAACTCGGGAGTGACACGGTATCTGTCTCCTCCCGTGTTGAATCGACATCTTGCAATGACGCTGGAGTGTCCTCTCCAGTGAAGCTGAAGCTACAGAGCCTGGGCAGGGTGATATGGAGGGTCTGCTGTTGCCCATGCATCAGACCCCCCCTCTCTTCGCAGCTGAAGGATTCAAGGGAAAGACGGAGTCAATACAGCTTGGCTTCAGGTGCGCCGCAGGAGTTGCCGGTGTTGACTACAACGTCAAACCGCCTTAGGGACTCCGGCTCTGGATTTTCTGTCGGGGTTTACTCCCTTAGCCTTTCCCCTGAAGAGGTATGCCGCAAGGCAGCGGAGGTTTTTTGGAGTCAGAGTTTTCCAGTAATATATCAAAAAGAATAATGTACCATAACCAAGTGGGGTTTTTCCTGGGAATGCAAAGCTGGTTGAGTATTAAAAAATCAATTAATATAATCTACCATATTACCATAGAAGAAAAAACACATGATCACATCAATGGATGCAGTAAAAAACACGACAAGATTCAACAGTGATTCAAAACTCTCAGCAAACTAGGAATAGAAGGGAACATATTCAACATAACAAAGCCTATCTTCAAAACACCTACAGCTAATATCATACTTAAAAATGAAAAACTGGATAATATTTCTCTAATATCAGTAACAAAGCAAGGATGTCCACTCTGACCATTTCTATCCAACACTGTACTGAAAGTTCTGGCCAGTGCAATAAAGCAAGAAAAAGATATAAAAGGCATACAGTTTGGAAAGGAAGAAATAACACTATCTCTATTCATAACATGATTGTCTCTGTAGAAAATCCCAAGGAATCTACAAGTAAACCCCTAGGATAAGTGAGTTTAGCAAGGATACAAAGTTAACAAAAGTCAATCATATTTCTATATACTATCAATGTACAATTGCAACCATGACTATTATTTATATAGAAAACATTTTAATGAACTAGTTTTAAGTCAGATGGATTCTCTCTAATTTTGATACACAGCTAGTTAAAAGACAAGGTGTTTCTACTTCACTGGCAAGTTAATTGCCTAGTTTATGGATTACCTGGGAAAGAGCTGCTAACCTCTTCACTTAGTGTAAATATTATGTCAAAAGGGACCCTTATCTACCTGGAAAGGGTGCCAACACACTGTTGAGGACTCAGGGCAGTTTGATCTCCTTTACTTACTGCTTGGGACTTTCCTTAGAGGAACACGAGATCCGTTTTCTTCCTCCAGCAGCTCAGCACTTTGTAGGAGAGCATGGATCTCTGGATGTAGGTCATCCACGCTAGCTTCCCCTGAAGCCAGTGCTCTGCAGTGCAATACCAAGGCAATATCTTGGTTATAGAAATGAAAATACCGGCATACTCTGCTTGCTTCATGCACACAGCCATCATCCAGTAGGTGCCCAATCAAAAAGTTTAGTGACTCCTGCTCTTTCCCACCTAGTGTGTTCTTACAAGTCTCTTTGGATGGAAGACCATTAAGTTCTAAGTATTTTGATGTGTTCAGAGCAGCCAATTTGGAGAATGAAAACTCACTGGCTAAGTTATCAAAGGAAAGTTCACCACTAGTTGACATATGTTGAGAAAATCTGGACTCTATTTCCTCCTGGTTTCCTCTGAGGGTGTGCTGGGTGATACGGCAGAGCCAGATCTGCTTCTCCAGCTCCTCCAGCTTCTCCACAGGCACCAGGTCCCCCTGAGCAAGCCAATGTCCTGCCAGGGTGAGCAGCAGATGGTGTTCTTCAGTGCTGCTCTGTCCCTCCTCATATGGGTACTCACATGCCACATGGGCCTGGGCTGAGAAAAAGGAAGATGCTGCTCTGCTTGAAATGGAATTTTTCTTAAAATTCTCATGACATTTTTTCCAGAAGTCAATTCTTGCTTGTTTCAGGGACCACTGGTCAATGTGTTTTAAGGTTTGCATTTCCTGTGTTATCTGTAAAATTTAATGAAGTGAATCTTAGCTTTTCCTAGATAAGGAAGTAAAATAAATGCTACTGCACCCTAACTATACCACACTTTTAAAAACCAAGTCAGAGACACATGGGACTTGGCTACAGATGATCCTGGGTATTCGATCTGGAATGTTAAGGTATGGAAAATAATTCTAAATTTATCTAATTGAATAGGGTTCAAGGAGAAGCCACCTTATATTTTATTTTATTCAAAGAAATATAGTTGTAGCATATCATGGAAGCTAACCTTACATTTAAAGCATAC